>NW_018393323.1:37449-41134 GCF_900095145.1 Mus pahari
AAAAAAAAAAACAAATCTTTAGAGGGTATCAGAGCATATATCACACATTGCTCCATGTCAGCTCTGTCCTCAGAACTGTATGTACACTTTCCATCTGTCTCTGATTGCCCCTGGGACAGAGGCTATCTGAGCCCAGGTTGGGGCTGAGCAATGAATGGGAGTGATAATGGCCACAGAAACGCTATGTGGATAGGACAGAGACTGTGCCATGGAGGTGGGGCTCATTGAGCTCAAGGTTGTGGTCACACCCAGGAATTGTTCAGCATGTTTCCTACTCGGTCCTACTGGACTTTCCTTTCTGATATCATTTTGTCCACTGATGTGGTTTTTGTGCTCAGAAGTGCAGAGAGAACTGTAGAGCTCCAGGCAGAAACAGTCACGATGAAGGTGTGTGTCCTCTGCTTATAGTCATAAAACTTGATTTGGTACTCTCTATCAGGGAGCATTCTACTCTTGAATTTCATTATGAGCTCAGAATGACCCTGGCCTATCTAGCCTCTTCTACCTTGGAATCATATCCCTCTGTCACCATTGAACTTTACTAAGACGATCTCCTTTGCCTCTCTAGGTGCTTAGAGGGTTCCTTAGAGACCCTTGCAATCACACACTGCAAGCTGTCAAATTCCAATATGAGTTATCTGTCCCAGTGTCTAATAGTCCATCAGCTCAAACACCTAGACCTGAGTGGTGTCACCTTGTGAAATTTAAGTCATAGACTTCTTGGAAGACTGTTAGAAAGATTGACAGCTACAATACAGAAGCTAGAATTGAAGGATTGTATGATCATGGGCTTCTAAATCGATGTCCTCCTGCCTGCTCTAAATGCCAGTTGATCCCAGCTCAGTGAGGGCAATTTTCTAAAGAACTTCTTGTCCATGGACAGTCTGAAGAAGCTGTTGCAGCACACTGCCAACCTGAGACAGCTGACCAGGGAAATATACCCTTCCCCCCATGAGATCTATGATGAAATTGGTAAAGTCCTCCCACACAGATTTGCCCAACATTATTCTGAGCTTATAAATACACTCAAAGTTATGAGGAAGCCAAACAAGACGTGCTTTGTAACAGTTGTGTAGTTTGTGGAGGATTCTGTGTCTACAACATGGAGGCCGCATGATGTTCCTGTTGGCAATGAGAGAGGTCACTGCTGGACTCTTGAGAAATGAAAGCCAGGACTCATGTGGCTTATTTGAGATAGGGCATGTGTATTCCAGCCTTTTTGGATGAACTTGGGAAAGAAACAATTCTTTGGTTCCTATTTGAAGGAGGAGTACTGATCTGGAAAACAAGGGCTTATTTTCTGCCTAAGGTCAACAATACAGACCAACATTGTCACAGCAAAAGATATTTGAAAGTGGTACTCAATATTGTGTTGGCCCTTCCCATCCGTATCCTTGTGTTCCCTTTTCCTATTCCTCCATCCTTCCAGATTTTTTTCAGAGTAAATAATAGGCCCAATGTTTCAAGATTATATACACTTCAGCTTCCTGAGGTTCTGTTCAAAACACTAAAAAACTTTCTTTGAAATACGGCTGCCAGGGGACAGACCCAGGTTCCCCTCGACACAGTGAAGGGAGGGGCAGAGAGTAAGACTTTTTATTGTCATGCTCTTGCTCGGTGCCCTAGCGGTCCTTAGTGTAGACTGGCAACTTGGGTGGTGTACTGGCTAGCTTTGTGTCAACTTGACACAGCTGGAGTTATCACAGAGAAAGGAGCTTTAGTTGGGGAAATGCCTCCATGAGATCCAGCTGTGGGGCATTTCCTCAATAAGTGATCAAGGGGGAGAGGCCCCTTGTGGGTGGTGCCATCTCTGGGCTGGTAGTCTTGGATTCTATAAGAGAGAATGCTGAGCAAGCCAGGGGAGGCAAGCCAGTAAAGAACATCCCTCCATGGCTTCTGCATCAGCTCCTGCTCCCTGACCTACTTGAGTTCCAGTCCTGCATCCTTTGGTGATCAACAGCAGTATGGAAATGTAAGCCGAATAAACCCTTTCCTCCCCAACTTGCTTCTTGGTCATGATGTGCAGGAATAGAAACCCTGACTAAGACAGGTGGCCCAACCTTGCATGCCCTGGAGTAGGCAGAGGTGGAGAGAGGCTAAGAGTGGTTCCTCCAGAAGCCTTCATACATCGGTGGCCTTTTGAGCTCCCACGCAGAGGGTCTCGGGACATGGCCAGACAGGCTGTCAAGCCCGTTCATGAACCAGCGTGGTTCTTGCTGCCTCTGGTGTCTACCTCTACAGTAACAACATATTGGACCCTAATGACTTTGGCGCCGTCAGGGTGGGCAGAGCTGTTGCTATGGTGGGTTCTTTTTCCTTTGTGGGTAACAGAGGAGTTACAGCATTAACTATAGGTGTTCCAAAGGTGTGGCAGGTGGGCATGCTGACATATATGGAGATGCAGGCATGTCAGCTCTGTCTATAGTGTGCAACCTCATAGACCTTCACTCCTGAACACGCAACCCCCCCCCCCTGCTACTCTGCAGTTGAACATAGGATTGTATGAGATCTCTGCTCTGAAGCTGTTACATTGAGGCTCCATGTCTTACTGTAAGGAAGACTCAGAGCAGCAGGCTCCTTGGAAAACAAGAACAGACGACTCTGTGGAAAGAGGACTTTCGCAGTTCAGTTCTGCCTGCTGTCTCTCAGTTTCCTGTCTGCTATGATGTGAAGTCCTTGGGAAGCCTCCTTACCACAGGTTCCCACCACCCTGATGTTCTTGCAAGAATATGGGGCCAGTCGAACTCTGACTGAACACTCTGAAATCATGACTCAGAAGGGAATCCTTTTTAGAAAAAAAGCTGTCAGCAAACTTGATCTTGCTCTGAAGAACTAATCTGAGGAGTTCTGGGTTTGGAATTTATGTGTGCATTGTCTGGGGCTGGGAGAGCACTCTCCATCTCCAAGTGGAGAATCTGTTTTGAATGGTTGAATTTAGATGTTTTCTCCAGTAGCTCAATAGCAATATCATCTGATGTTTTCATGTCTTTTTAGAAAAAAAATTTAGACTTAAAAAAAAAAAGACTATTGTCTTAAGATATTTAGGGTTGCTGAATAATAATTAAAAGTTCACTCATCTACATCTAAGTTACTTTGCTACTGTAGCTGGCCTGCCTTCTGTGTTCCTCTTAAGGCCAGAAATTGAAGGCTAAGGCATTTAACACCTCATCCAAAAATAGCAGGAGATTAAAGGATTAATCGCTAGAGCCTTTCCCTTTTGTCCAGATGCATCTTGCTTGCCAAGCGAGGGGGAAGTTTGGAGTCACAAACTTCTTTTGAACCAGGGGAATAATGCTTGCTCACAGAAAGGAAAATGTTTACATAAGCAAATATGCATAAACTCACATAAATTAATATACAGATTCGTGCATGCATATTTATACATTCCCATCCAAACCAGTTAGGTCCAACTTGCATACATTCTCACAATTACATACTTACACACACACACACACACACACACACACACACACACACACATTCATACTTAATATGCATTTGAGCAAAAGACCAAGCACCAGTGCAGAAATAACTCATTCTGGATGAAAAAAAAAATTGAGCTCCAATATTTATTGCAGAGAAAGAAAAAGTTTCTACCCTTTTAATTAACCCCAGGTCTGTAAGGAGAAAGCTTTGTTCCTTTATTAATTCTAAGCCTGCCTTGTATTAAGAAAAGACCTGTTCG
>NW_018393323.1:41224-42865 GCF_900095145.1 Mus pahari
GCCCCCAATGGAGGAGCTAGAGAAAGTACCCAAGGAGCTGAAGGGGTCTGCAACCCTATAGGAGGAACAACAATATGAACTAACCAGTACCCCCAGAGTTCATGTCTCTAGCTGCATATGTGGCAGAAGATGGCCTAGTCGACCATCATTGGGAAGACAGGCTCCTTGGTCTTGCAAACTTTATATGCCCCATACAGGGGGATGCCAGGGCCAAGAAGTGGGAGTTGGTGGGTAGGGGAGCAGGGGTGGGGGGAGGGTATAGGGAACTTTCGGGATAGCATTTGAAATGTAAATAAAGAAAATATCTAATAAAAAATATAAAAAATAAAATTAAAGAAAAAGAAAGAAAGAAAAGCCTTGTTCACGGTAAGGATATTCTCCTTCTGCTCTCTCTGCACCTTCTTTTTTCCTCTTACCCTCTGCACCCTGCATATGACTCTCTTAGTTTTCTTATGTTGCCTGTAGTTTCTAAGTTATTCCACCCTGCATTCTCTTTCTAATCTTGCTTTCTCCTCCTGCTCTGGTGTCACAATAATGCCTTTATTCTCAATGCCCTTTCTTGAGTTCTTAAATTCTTCTTCAGTTCAGTTCTGTTTAAAATGTTCTCATGTGTCCTATATCAACATATATATATATATATATATATATATATATATATATATCCTCAATTCTGTTCTAAAAAATTCCATTCAGATCTGACTAAAAGGTGTTCTGTCTAAAACATTCCCCTCAGCCCAGTTCTGTCTCTTCCCTTGGTCCTCAGCACTTATACATCTCTCACAATACATGATCACATAAATTCAAATCAAAATTGAAATAGTAGTTTACAATAGTTTTACATGCATATTCTTTAGGAATAATTATCTAGCTAAATATTCATCACCTGCCACGTCTCCATAGGTTAATTGAGAGTTAAAAAACATAACTAAGTTATTAGTGAAGCCTTATGTAGACAAATCCAGTCAATATTTTCTCTTCTATCCTAGCGCCTATAATAAACCATTAGTTCCCATTTTATGACCTTTGGTTAATGGTTTTACAGCCTCTTGGAATATGCTCTGAGTAGCAGAAGTCTGGTTACTATATAGAAGCAATTAACTGGTGGCACATGGGAGACTGACATTACTTTTTGGTCATGGTATTTCCTCACAGTAATAGACACCCTAAGACCAAGTTGGTACCAGCATAGTAAAATATTGCTGAAATAGGCCTGAGCATGTGTGCTGTTGAATTGTGGAAGGACTTTGGAACTTTGAGATAGAAAAGGCATTGAGTGTTAAGAGCTCAGTGGAAAGTTCTTGAGGAGATTGAAAGATAAGATGAGAATGCTGAAACAGGGCAGAAGACACAGGGCCTGGCTTGTGAAATTTTAGGGGGAAATTTAATGACACTATCAAAGCTATTTGCTATTTTGAATTGAAATTCTCTGCTTCTGGGGTGCTGAAGAATCACCTGTGGTTAACCAGATACCACAACAAATAAAGTGAAACTTTGCTTTGCTGATCATCTAGAGATATAAATTAGTGGTGATTAAAAAGATGCAGACACTATTGCATACACCAGCAAGATTTTGCTGAAAGGACCCTGATATAGCTCTCTCTTGTGAGGCTATGCCAGTGCCTGGCAAACGCAGAAGTGGAT
>NW_018393323.1:43328-48099 GCF_900095145.1 Mus pahari
AGGAGGAGGAGGAGGAGGAGAAGAAGAAGAGACCTGTACCCGCAATGAGTGCTGCTGCCTCCTCAGGCTGAGGAGCCACGGGGGAGGAGGCGGCCAGGGTGGAGGAGGTGCGTCCGGGTGCCCCTCACAGTCTCCCGGTGGCTGCGGCCCTGGGATCCGCAAGGACGCCCTCCCCAATGCTGTGCAGCGGGCCTGCCAGACTGCAGCCAAAATCGGAGGTGATACTGCTACCACAGTGAATAACAACACTCCTGATTTGGTTTGGGGGGTCCAAAAGAGACAGCTGGAAGATGGAGAGCAGCCAGACAGCAAGAAACTGGTTTCCCAACAATATGAACTAATCAGTACCCCCAGAGCTCCTGTCTCTAGCTGCATATATAGGAGAAGATGGCCTAGTCAGCCATCGTTGGGAAGCCCCTTGGTCTTGCAAACTTTATATGCCCCGTACAGGGAAACGCCAGGACCAAGAAGTGGGAGTCAGTGGGCAGGGGAACAGGGTGGGGGAGAGGGTATAGGGGTCATTCGGAATGTATTTGAAATGTAAATGAAGAAAATATCTAATAAAATAATTTAAAAAAAAAAAAGAAAGAAAGAAAGAAAGAAACTGGTTTCCTAGGGAAACTCCATTAGTTCTCAACTGGGACCCATCCATCCTCCCCACCCCACCCCCAGGACCTCAATGACAGAAGAATATAGGTTTCCAGACAGCATGGTGGGCTTGGTCATTGGCAGAGGTGGTGAGCAAATAAACAAAATTCAGCAGGACTCAGGCTGCAAAGTTCAGATCTCACCAGATAGTGGTGGCCTCCCTGAGCGCAGCGTGTCTCTGACTGGAGCACCCGAGTCTGTCCAAAAGACAAAGATGATGGCTGGAAGACATCATGTGTCAGGGCCACGCCCCCGCCCCAGGACAGTTCCACGACAACGCCAATGGGGGTCAGAATGGCACGGTGCAGGAGATCATGATCCCTGCTGGCAAGGCAGGCCTGGTCTTTGGCCAGGGTGGAGAGACCATCAAGCAGATGCAGAAGCAGGCTACGATGAAGATGATTTTAATTCAGAATGGCTCCCAGAACACAAATGTGAACAAGCCACTGCGGGTTATCGGGGACCCATACAAAGTACAGCAAGCCTGTGAGATGGTGATGGACATCCTGCGAGAACGTGACCAAAGTGGCTTTGGGGACCTCAATGAATACGGATCTCGGGTTGGTGGAGGCATTGATGTGCCTGTACCCAGGCATTCAGATGGTGTAGTCATTGGCCGGAGTGGATGGAGAGATGATCAGAAAGATCCAGAATGATGCCATTGTGCACATCCAGTTCCAGAAAGATGATGGCGGGCTGGTAAGATGGCTCAGCGGTTAAGAGCACTGACTGCTCTTCCGAAGGTCCTGAGTTCAAATCCCAGCAATCACATGGTGGCTCACAACCGTCCATAACAAGATCTAACGCCCTCTTCCAGAGTGTCTGAAGACAGCTACAGTGCACTCACAAATAATAAATAAATAAATCTAAAAAAAAAAAAAAGAAAGAAAGAAAGAAAGAAAGATGATGGAACCAGCCCTGAGAAGATTGCTCACATCATGGGGCCTCCAAATCGGTGTAAACACGCAGCCGGATCATCAATGACCTCCTCCAGAGTCTGTCCCCGGGGGCAGGGGCCGGACAGAGGCCAAGGCAACTGGGGCCCTCCTGGAAGAGAAGTGTAGGCTGGTCATTGGCAGAGACCAGGAGAATGTGAAGGCCATTAACCAGCAGACAGGCGCCTTTGTGGAAATCTCTCGGCAGCTGCAGCCCAACAGGGACCCCAATTTCAAGTTGTTTGTGATCCGGGGAATCGCCCCAGCAGACTGACCATGCAAAGCAGCTCATTGAGGAGAAGATGGAGTGTCCACCCTGCCCAGTTGGACCAGGCCCTGGTAGACCAATGGGGCCTTTCAACCCTGGACTCTTCAACCACGGGCCTCCAGGGGCGCCCCCACATGCTGGTGGTCCCCCTCCTCACCAGTACCCGCCTCAGGGTTGGGGCAATACCTACCCCCAGTGGCAACCACGTGCCCCTCACGACCCAAACAAAGCTGCTACAGAGACTACAGACCCTAGTGCTGCCTGGGTTGCGTACTACTCCCACTACTCCCATCAACCCCCAGGTCCTGTGCCAGGCCCTGCCCCAGCCCCTGCAGCTCCACCTGCACAGGGGGAGCACACACACACCCAGCCTCCACCCACTGACCAATCAGACTACACCAAGGCCTGGGAGGAGTACTACAAGAAGCAAGCACAAGTGGTCACTGGTGGGGAGTCCTAGAGCACCCCCTGGCTCTCATCCTAATTACAGACAGCAGACTGCTTACTATGGACAGACCCCAGTCCCTGGTGGCCAAAGGCCACCTCCCACCCAGCAGGGACAGCAGCAGGCAAGTAGGAACTGCCACCTTCCTCCTCCTTTCTCCTTCCAACCCCCGGCGGCCAGGTCCATCTTGCCTTAGTGGGTAGCGCTGGAAACCCTTTGCCCTGCGGGGTGTGCCCTTTGATGGCAGCCTCAGGCGAGTGGCCAGAGTCTCCCAGAGACCCCCCCCCAGCCCCGCAGCTGGGAAGCGCTCAATGAGTGCAAATGCTCATGGAAGAGGCTCCTCCAGTAGCCACTGTTGGTGCAATGTTGTCCGGTGCTGGGGGCACCAGCCACAAAAGTGGAACTCTGAATTGCTGGGGTGTCCCCCGGTGGGGGCAGGAAGTGGGGACTGTGCTGGGTGCCACACCCGTTGCTGAACCTGCTCGCTCAAAATCTGGCCACTTGGGAAAAAATGTCTATTTTTCCCCCTTCTCAGCATCCCTATTTTGCGTTTTGTTCTTTTTTTTTTTTTTTTTTTTTTTTTTAATTTTTGCCACCATCTTTATCCCCCATGTCCAAGTAACTCTGTGTGTTGCAGGAGGCCCTGGCTCTGCTGGGATGGAGGGGAGCCCACTAAGGGGACTGGGCCCTCCCTGCCTGGCAAGGCCATCTCTTGTGTGCTTGCCTCTGTGTCCTGGTCTTGTCTGTGAAGTGAGCATGACGATCTTTGCCACCTTCCAACCTACCTCACAGGGGTGTTGTGGGGACACCATGATCTGAATGTTGTGACACCCCCGAGATGCCACTTATCTCCTCTGCCCTCCTCCCCCCGGCACTTCTCCCCTGTGTGCTCTCTTCCACACCTCTGGTTTCTGCTGCAGACTCCTCTTCCTCTTCCTCCTGCTTCTCCTCCACTAGCAGTCCAGCCAGTGGAGTCCCCGAGACAGACAGTCACGGCCCCCTGCTTAGCCTGTGGGGGCTTGGGCCCGGCCTCTTGGCCCACTGCCTGGAGTCACAGCCTCTCGTAGCCAGGCTGCCCTCCTGCCATGACCATTCCTGTCTCTCCCTCTCTGCAGGCAAATGAAGCAAATGGATATGAACTTCATCTGAGAAAGTATTTTTTACTCCATTTTTGTTCCATTGGGGGACTTCCTTTACTGGTTTCTGTATTTGATTGGTTTGGCGAAAGAGTGCTGGGGTCTGAATGGCGAAAGAGTGCTAGGGTGCTGGGGATCCCCTTCATGCTGAGGAGCTCCCCCCCCCATTCTTTTTCCTTTCCAAAACCAGGATTCTTCATGTTGAGCCAGCCTTAGAAAATAGCAAGAATTTAACCTCTGCCCCCCCACAAAAAAAAGTTCAAAAATTAAATCACAAAGAGCAGAACAAAACCTATAAAATGATATATAGAGAGAAATATGTAAATCTTTATCCCCCACCCTCAGAGCCCACTCTCTGAGGGTTCACTATCTGGGGCCCTATTCTTGTTTTTAAATAAACTTTTTTTTTTAAGTTAGAGGTTGAGCATTCCTTGGATCAGGTGTGGGTGTCACAAGACCCTCCTGCCCTGCCCATCTCTCTCTCTCTCTCTCTCTCTCTCTCTCTCTCTCTCTCTCTCTCCCCCTTCCTCCCTCCCTCCCTGCCCCCCACTCTTCCCTGGCCCCTTCCTATACTCACCCCAACCCCAGGACTGGCCTGGTACATTGTCATCTGTTGAAGATGAAATAAACTGAGAAAAAAATGAGAACAAAACAAAATATTTGTAGGGCAGTTTTTACTTTTTATCGCTCATTTTTAACTTCACAAATAAATGATAACAAAACCTGAGAGAGAGAGAGAGAGAGAGAGAGAGAGAGAGAGAGAGAGAGAGAGAGAGATCACTAGGTGAAATCTACTGGGAAGAACTTCCTGAGAGTACAGGAAAGCTGTGTTAAGGTCAGGTGTTGGAAGACAGAGGCAGGCAGATATCTGTGAGTTCCGGGCCAATCTGGTCTACAAAGTCAGTTCTAGGATGCCAGAAATAGCCAGTGAAACTGGTTCTCAAAAAAAAACAATAAACCAAAACCTAATCCAACCAAAACCAAACCAAACGAACCCAGTCAGATAAAAAAAAAAAAAAAAAAAAAAAAAAAGCTTGGAGTCAAGAGTTCTTGCTGTAATTGCACAAGACCTGAGTTGGGGTTCTAGCACCCATATAATGCCGCTCATAACCACCTTACCTCCAGTTCTGGGGAATCTGATACCCCTTCTGGTTTCTGTGAGCACCTGCACATACCTGCACACAAACACAGCCATGTACTCATATAAGTTATTTTAATAAAGAAAATAAAGTATTGAATGAAGTAAAAAAAAAAAAAAAAAAAAAAAAAAAAAAACCAGGGCTGTAGAAATAACACAGTACAGCCTTGCACAGGAATGAGAGTTTTTGCCATTCCCCCA
>NW_018393323.1:48224-61840 GCF_900095145.1 Mus pahari
CCAGGGCTGTGCTCCCGACATCCCAGCCCCAGCTCTGTGCTCCAGATACTCCAGGGCTGTGCTCCCGACATCCCAGTCCCAGCTCTGTGCTCCAGATACTCCAGGGCTGTGCTCCCGACATCCCAGCCCCAGCTCTGTGCTCCAGATACTCCAGGGCTGTGCTCCCGACATCCCAGCCCCAGCTCTGTGTTCCCTGCTCCCCCAACATTTTTCTCTTACTCCCAGTAAGAGAAGATTGATCTAGGGCTTTGTCTCTGTGGAGATGACTTTCTCTGTGGTCCTTGGAGATGGATGCATAAAATCTGGAGGCCCTTGAGATTTATGAAATAGTATTTCCCAGAAGGGTCAACCTGGTAGAGTGGGTTCCAAAGTAACCTTTCTCAGGAGAGCCAGATAACAAGTGAGTGGTGGTTTCCTCCTGGCCCTTCACATGTGTGCTGTGTGATATGGGAGGTTATATTAAGACTGGAATAAACATACACAATCTGACCTTGTAGAGATAAATATATTTGTCATGCATCTGCTGTGTTATGTTTAGAAGCAGTGTCTCTTCCCAAGGTATAGACTGAGTTCTCTGGAGAGTCAAGTAAGATGAAGATAGCAGTTACTTTCTGGAATGCTTTAGAATTTATAATGCAGGGAACCTGTTCTAGAAAGCCTTAACACAAGTCATCATGGCATCCTCAAGTGGGCAGAGTACAGCTGCAGATTCTCCTGCCTTAGCGTGGTGGCGTGGTAGGGGAATTCCTTCGGAATGAGCATGTGGATGCCATTTCCATAGAAGCTGACCCTGGAGGTGGGCACAGTGTTGCATGTCTCTAACCCCAGCCCTCCAGAGGCAGAGGGAGGTGAACCTGACAAAAACAATAAATTCACAAATTAACTGATGTTTAATGTGAAGCCTGGAGGCATTTACAGTTGTTAGAAATACACTTCCAGTTACAAAGAAAGAGATCATCAGGCTGTTTAGTGCCTGGACCTTTACTCTCTTAAGAGGGCACACTAGGAAGATGGACTACAGGAAGACAGAAAGTGGACTTACACTTCATTACAACTCAGACAGTGACTTTCCTGCATCAGCTGGGGTCAGAACAAACAGTTCTGTTCAATTGTCTAGTTGGAAAAGAATTGACACACGCATGTTTATGGGGAGCAGGGAATCACTGCTCCATGCCATTATATTCCTGGAACAGGACACAGATCCATGTGTGTGTGTGTGTGTGTGTGTGTGTGTGTGTGTGTGTGTGTGTGTGTGTGTAACATTTGTGCAAAAGTTTTGTATGTTCAGGCAGATAACAAAAATTTAATTTCTCATCTTAAAGTTTCATGCCATTCCATTAAAATTTGATTATTTCTTTTGTTGTCTTGTTTCAAGACAGCACCCACCTGCCAGCTCACCCCTGCCTTTAATTTAAGTGCAGCAGGACTGGTGGGGAGAGACAGAGACAGACAGACAGACAGACAGACACACACACACACACACACACACACACACACACAGAACTAGAGAGAGAAAAAAATATGTCTGGAACCACAGTTCTGAAACCTGTAGCAGACACACTGCAGACTGGATGATCCTCTCTAACACCCTTCCCTCTGAGAAAGCACAGGAAGCTTTTCCATGGAAGCCATCTTCCTTTAATTTGGTTTGGATATTCGTAAGATTAGAAGAGATGATGTCCCTTAGCTCAGGCCGTCCTCAAGCTTACTCTGTAGCTGTAGGTGACTTTAAACTCATGTGGTTGGCACCCTTCCAGCTCAGCTCTGTCAGAGCAGGTGACTGACAAAGTACCAGGCTCAGAACTGAACTCCAGAACAATTTCATAGGTTTGGAAATAATTACTTCATGTTAATTTTTCAAAATGTTTTTGTCTATTATCTGGCCAAGATTAAATCCTGAGGCGATTCCTACTCAGAATAATGTGTGTCAAATGTGAATAAAATTAAACCAGCTGAGTGGACTCAAGATAGTGAATCACAAAAGGAAGGATGTGGCGAAAGGACTGCAGATGAAACCCAATGAAGATTGTCTACAGAGTGAGACTGTCACAGAAGCAAATATCAAGCCAGATGGAAAAAAAAGCAAATAACTGAATACATTAAAAAATAAATGAACTCAGAGTTGTAAAGTCAGTGCTCCATAGACACCTGGTACTCATCCTAGGGTCAGAAATTTTTCTGATCATATTCAGGGTTTTTTTCCCTTCTTTCGTGCAGAGATATTTGGTTCAAGGAATATTTATAAAGGTGTCCCATATAAGATTGAATAGGTGGAGCAAGATCATCCAATCAGCTGGACCCTTTTGTTGGTGCTGCCTCTGTTGAGGGGTGAGGGGGAAAATGTCTGTAAAGGTGTCATTGAAGTCATAGTTGACACTCAGAACCCTGGAGTCTATCACCAGTGTGACAGACTTGTAAGTACTACACCTCCACCAGGACACCCCAACACATTCAGAGACATTTTAGACACAAGACAGTAAGGACATCCTGGAGTCTATCTCTTCAAGTGGATAGATGAAAGACAGGATTCTGTTTTTAAAACAGGAATCCCAGCCCTCTGATTCTATTAATGAAGACTCAGGAGCCAGATGCTGGTGTGAAAATCTGCTAGCATAGAGTAGCAGAGAAAGCACAAAGCTGGCCTCCGTACTCCACAGTCTCCCAGAAGAAAGACCTTCTACTCCATGATGTTCGTTTTTCTGGTGGTTAGCTTCTTGAGTTCTTTATATATTTTGGATATTAGCCTTCTATCAGATGTGAGGTTAATGAAGATTTTTCCCCCACTCTGTAGGTTGCTGATTTGTCCTATTGACTATGTCCTTTGCCTTACAGAAGCTTTCCAATTTCATGAGGTCCCATTTATCAATTCTTTCTTTTTTCTTTTTTTTTATTATTTTCTTTATTTACATTTCAAATGCTATCCCAAAAGTTCCCTATACCCTCCCCCCACCCTTGCTCCCCTACCCACCCACTCTCACTACTTGGCCCTGGCCTTCCCCTGTGCTGGGTCATATAAAGTTTGCAAGACCAAGGAGCCTCTCTTCCCAATGATGGCCAAATAGGCCATCTTCTGCTACATATGCAGCTAGAGACATGAGCTCAGGGGGCACTGGTTAGTTCATATTGTTGTTCCACCTATAGGGTTGCATCCCCCTTCAGCTCCTTGGGTACTTTCTCTAGCTCCTCCACTGGGGGCCCTGTGTTCCATCCAATAGCTGACTGTGAGCATCCACTTCTGTGTTTGCCTCTTAGAGCCTAAGCCACTGGAGTTCTGTTTAGGAAATTCCACCCTGTGCCCGTGAGTTCAAGGCTCTTTCCCACTTTCTCTTCTACTAGATTCAGTGTACTTGACTTTATGTCGAGGTCCTTGATCCACTTGGACTTGAGCTTTGTGCAAGGTGACAAATATTTTCATTTTTCTACATACAGATAGCCAGTTTGACCAGCACCATGTATTGAAGATGCTTTCTTTTTTCCATTGTATATTTTTGGCTTCTTTGTCAAATATCAAGTGTCTGTAAGTATGTGGTTATATTTCTGGGTCTTCAGTTCTATCCCACTGATCAATGTGTCTGTCTCTGTTACAATACCATGCAGTTTTCATCACTAGTGCTCCGTAGTATAGCTTGAGGTCAGGGATCATGATTCCCCCAGCAGTTCTTTCATTGTTAGGAATTGTTTTTGCTATTCAGGGTTTTTTTACTTTTCCAGATGAATTTGAGAATTGGTCTTTCCATGTTTTTGAAGAATTGTGTTGGGATTTTGATGGGGATTATGTTGAATCTGTAGATTGCTTTTGGCAGGATGTCCATTTTTATGATGTTAATTCTGAGATGTTCCTGGAGAGCTTGGTAGATCTCTCCATTTTCTGAGATCTTCAATTTCTTTCTTGCGAGTCTTGAAGTTCTTATCATACAGATTTTCACTTGTTTGGTTAGAGTTACCCCAAGATATTTCACATTATTTGTTAATATTGTGAAGGGTGATGTTTCTCTAATTCCCTTTTCAGCCCATTTATCGTTTGTAGAAAGGAAGACTGCTGATTTATTTTGAGTTAATTTTACATCCAGCCATGTTGCTAAAGTTGTTTATCAGCTGTAGAAATTCTCTGGTAGAATATTTGGGGTCACTTATGTCTACTATCCTATCATCTGCAAATAGTTATATGACTTCTTCTTGGCCAATTTGTATCCCCTTGATCTCCTTTTGATGTCTTATTGCTCTAGCTAGAACTTTGAGTACTATATTAAGTAGATATGGAGAGGGTGGGCATCCTTGTCTTGTCCCTGATTTTAGTGGGACTGCTTTAAGTATCTCTCCATTTACTTTGATATTGACTATTGGTTTGCTGTAAATTGCTTTTATTATGTTTAGATATGGGCCTTGAATTCCTCATCTCTCCAAGACTTTTAACATAAAGGGAGTTAAATGTTGTATTTTGTCAAATGCTTTTTCAGCATTTAAGGAGATGATCATGTGATATTTTCCCTGAGTTTGCTTATGTAGTGGATTACTTTAATCAATTTTTGTATAGTGAACCTTGCATCCCTGGGATGAAGCCTACTTAATCGTAGTGAATGATTGTTTTGATTGTTTGGATTCTGTTTGCAAGAATTTTATTGAGTATTTTTGCATAGATATTCATAAGTGATATTGGTCTGACGTTCTCTTTAGTTTTTTGTTGTTGTTGCTGTTGAGTCCTTGTATGGTTTAGGTGTCAGAGTAATTATGGCTTCATAGGATGAATTAGGTAGTGTTTCTTCTGCTTCTATTTTATGGAATAGTTTGAGGAATATTGCTATTAGGTCTTCTTTAAGGGTTTGGTAGAATTCTGCACTAAACCCATCTGGCCCTTAGCTTTTTCTGGTTGGGAGGTTTTTAATGACTTCTTCTATTTCCTTAGGGGATGTGGGCCTGTTTAGATAGTTTACCTGCTGTTGATTTAACTTTGGTATGTGTTATCTGTCTAGAAAATCATCCATTTCATCTAGATTTTCCAGTTTGTTTGATATAAGCTTTTGTAGTAGGATCTGATGATTTTTTTTGAGTTTCCTCTGTTTCAGTTGTCCTGTCTCCCTTTTCATTTCTGATTTTGTTAATTTGTATACCATCTCTGGGTCCTTTAGTTAGTTAGGCTAGGGGGTTATCCATCTTGTTGAATCTCTCAAAGAACCAGCTTTTGGTTTTGTTGATTCTTTCTAGAGTTCTCTTTGTTTCTATTTGGTTGTTTTGGCCCTGAATTTCACTACTTCCTGCCATCTACTCCTCTTGGGTGACTCTTCTGGGAGGCCTTCAGACTATAGGATCTTCAGAGGGGTACTGAAGCCGCTGATCTTTTGCCCTGGCTGCAGCAGATCTCCTAGGAGGCCTTCAGACTCTTAGGTCTTAAGGAGAGCAGTCAAGTTCTTGCCCTGTGTGTAGCTGTTCTCCAAGGAGGCCTTTGGACCATGGGCTGTTCTCCAAGGAGGCCTTTGGACCATGGGGTCTATTGCCCAGTTGTCCGGTGTGCAGCAGAACTCCTGGGCTGCCTTCAGGCTGTGGTGTCAGTTGCCCTGTGTGCATCAGAACTCCTGGGATGCGGTATCTTCAGTGGAACAGACAACCTAATGGTCAGTTCCAACAGAAGGTGCCAGCCAGAAGGGGAGTGGAATTCAGGGGACAGAGGAGGGGTTGTGGGGTGTTGGGTCCCGAGTCCACTGGGCTGCCAGATGCTGTGGACCTTTGGGAGGGTACCATAGCAGTTGCTCTGTGTGAAGCAGAACTCCTGGAATGCCTTCAAGCTGTGGTGTCTTCAGGGGAGCAGACAAGCTGACCAAACTTGATCCTTACTTGTTCTGTGCTTAGATATATAGTAAATCTTAACTCCTTACACTTAAATAAGTGCTGGGGAAACTTGACTCTTTATCTTTCTTATTATTTGTGCTTAAATGAGTGCTAATATATGGGGATTAACACATGCTGTTTAGCTGTGAGTAATTAAATAAAAGAATTTATTGCTAGATCCATCTGCCTCTGCTCTGCAAGTGTTGTGAATAAAAGCATGAGGTACAACCACTTGGCTTCAATAAATCAGTTCTTGACTATGGGTCTTGTCTAAGATTCTTCCTGTGTACAGATCTGACCCAAATTACCTACACCATCCAAATCTGAAAATGAGAAAGTGGGTGGAGACTCAATTAGTGAATCAGAGGCAGACTTTGGCTGGGAGGGTGTGGCCACAAAGGGACGGTTCAGCTGAAAAGTATATAAAGGGTCATAGCAGGCAGAGAAGCAGAGAAACTCTCAGCCTCTTGGAGCCTGGAGTCACAGCCTTCCCCTGCCTGAATATGGCGACCTGTGACCAGTGTCCAGATGAAGTAAGTCCCTCAGCTCCATAAGGATGCTTATCTCATGCAACCTAGTCTAGCCTTGTCCTCACTTGAAATTTTGTTCATATAATTTTACTTGCTGGTTCTTTCTTTTTGAGATGAGTTCTCTCTACATAAGATTGCCTGGCATATATCCTAGGTACTCTTTACTTTTTAGCTAATCATCACTTATCAGTGAGTACATACCATGCATGCCCTTTTGGGTCTGGGTTACCTCATTCAGGATGATATTTTCTAGTTCCGTGCATACGCCTACAAAATTCATGATGTCCTCATTTTAAATAGATGGATAGCATTCCATTGTGTAAATGAACCACATTTTCTGTATCCATCCCTTGGTTGAGGAATATCTGGGTTCTTTTCAGCTTCTGACTATTATAAATAAGGTTGCTATGAATATGGTAGAAGTGCATGTCCCTGTGCGATGCTGGAGCATCTTTTGGGTATATGCCCAGGAGTCATATAGCTGCGTCTTCAGGTAGAACTATTTCCAATTTTCCGAGGAACCTCTAGATTGATTTCCAGAGTGGTTGCACCAGTTTGCAATCCCACCAGCAATGGGGTGTTCCTCTTTCTCTACATCCTAGTCAGCATGTGCTGTCACTTAAGTTTTTGATCTTAGGCATTCTCATTGGTGTAAGGCAGAATCAAAAGGTCATTTTGATTTGCATTTCCCTGGTGACCAAGGACTTTGAACATTTAAGTGTTCCCAAGCCATTCAAGATGCTGCTGTGGTTGAATTGAGGGAAGAATTGAAGAAGCTGAAGGGGAAAACAACATCATAGATAGACCAGCAGTCTCAACTAACCAGACCCCTTAGAGCTCCCAGAGACTGAGCCACCCAACTTAGCAGCATACTTGGGCTAGTCTAAGTCCCCTCAATGCTACACACACACACAGACACACACACACACACACACACACACACACACAGCAGAGGACTGCCTGGTCTGGCGTCAGTGGGATGAAATGCATCTAATCCCAGAGAGACTTGAGCCCACAGGGAAGGGAGATGCCTGGTGGGTGGAAGAGAGGGGAAGTCCCATCTCCAAGACAAGGGAGAGGAGGAATGTGATGAGGAACTGTGGGAGGGGTGACCAGGAGTGGGCAGTGGAGGGAATATAAATAAATAAAACAATTTTTTTAAAAAAAGGATTGCCTGGCCTGAAACTCACAGAGATTCTTCTAGTCACCTGAGATCTGCTTAACCAGAATATCCAAGTGTGTTCTCAATTATATCTAATTATTAATTGGGTCATTGTTGGTTTTGTGAGGGTTTTTTAGTTTTGTTTTGTTTTGTTTTGTTTGAGACAATCTCACTAAGAATGTCAGGGTGACCTTGAATTTAAGGCCCTCTAGGCTGGAATGACAGGTGTGAGTTACTCAAGCCCCTTCACTACCGATTTTTATGTCACTCTAATCTTGGCATTCTTTGGTGTGCCTTAAATCCCAGGATCAGCAGGGCAGAGGCAGGCTGATCTCTGAGTTTGAAGCCAAACTGATCTACATAGTGAGTATCAGAACAGCCAGGGATTATATGTGTCTTTTAAAAGACAAAACTTGGGACTGGAAGATGGCTCATTTGTTAAGAACACTGAGTGCTCTTCCAGAGGTATAGGGGACTTTGGGGATAGCATTTAAAATGTGAATGAAGTAAATACCTAATAAAAATTGAAAAAAAAATTTAAGCCAGAGGTACAGTGTTCAATTTCCAGCAACTACATGGTGGCCCACAACCATCTGTAATGGGATCTGATGCCCTCTTTGGATGTGTCTGAAGATGGAGACAGTCTACTCACATCACATATATAAAATAACTAAATAAATAAATAAGGCAAAGCAAGCAAACAAACAAGCAAACACAAAATACCAAAAACTAGTGGGTGTTCGCATCTTCTCACTGATACATAGTCTCTTTTTTTTTTTTTCATGGAATTCATGATGACCTTAAACTTGTAGGAAGAAACCTGCATATGTATGTATGTATGTGTGTGGTGTATATGTATATTTACATATATACATATATATATATATATTTGTATGTATCTCTCTGTGTGTATTTAATATACTTTATATCCTGATCACAGCCCCCTCGTTCCTCTCCTCCCACACCCATCCTTTACTGCCACAGGGCAGCAGAGTCTGAATGGTCTTTAAGACTGATGCCAGCCTGATTACAAACCAAGTTTCAAAACAGCCATGGATAAGACCATGTCTCAAAGAAGCAAAACAAAACAAACAAATAAACAAAATCAAACAAGGCATTTCCATCAGCTGATTGATACATGGTCTCTTCTTTTCAAGGATTCCAAGATGTGCTCAAAATTGCAGGAAGAAACCTGCCTCTTTTTATTAAGTGTTCAAATGAAAAATCTGACCATCACTTGAAATTAAAATTCCTGATCTTTTTTCTTACTTTTCTTGGTCTTCCCTTCCTTTCTGCAAGTCTCAGGAAAGTTGTTCTGGTGCTGTAGAAGTAACCAATTATGACATTGAGCTAATGAGCCTCCTGCCTTCAGCATATGAATTATAATCTCCAACTCATAGCTTCTTCTTTCTGGATGATTTATAAAGTTACAAACCATGTCAATAGCTATTGAAGATTTAATGACTTTAGTGTTTTTCCCACTCTATTTAGCTCTGTAGCATGCAGAACTCAAGTTTGGAGCCTTCCCAATATCTTCTCCAAAAGGCCAGTATGGGTGATAATAAAAGATTGATGTTAATAAATAATGATGGGAATTTCATTTTTATTTTTATTTTATTTTTTTAGTTGTGAGTAAGCTTATAAAATTGTTTTCTTTTCTTTTTTATTTTATTTATTTTTTTTAAAACTCCAGTAGTTGTTGCCTTCCTGGTTCACCCTCTAACTGTTCCATGTCCCATACCTCTCCCCCTCCCCCATCTCCATGAGGATGCCCTCACCTCCCACCCCCACCTCACCAGACATCCCCACTTCCTGTGGCCTCCAGTCTCTTGAGGGTTAGGTGCGTTCTCTGACTGAACCCAGACCCGGCAGTCCTCTGCTGTATATGTGTTGGGGTCCTTATATCAGTTGGTATATGCTGCCTGTTTGGTGATCCAGTATCTGAGAGATCTTGGGGGTCTAGGTTAATTGAGACTGGTGGTCCTACTAGAGCATCACCCTCCTCCTCAGCTTCTTCCAGCTTTACCCTAGTTCAACCACAGGGGATATCAGCTTCTGTCCATTGGTTGAGTGTAAATATCTGCATCTGACTCTTTCAGCATCTTGTTGAGTCTTTTGGAGGGCCGTCATGACAAGTTACTTTCTGTGAATATGCCATAGCCTGAGTAATAGTGTCAAGCCTTGGGACCTCCCCTTGAGCTGGATCCCACTTAAGGCCTGTCGCTGGACCTCCTTTTCCTCAGGCTCTTCTCCACTTTTGTCCCTGAAGTTCTTTCAGACAGGAACAATTCTAGGTCAGAGTTTTTGACTATGGGATGGCACCCCGACCCCTCACTTAATGCCATGTGTTTCTGCTCTACAAGTTCCCTCTCCCCACTGTAGGGCATTTTGTCTAAGGTCCGTTGAGTCCTGAGAGTCTCACCTCCCAGGTCACTAGAACATTCTGGAGGATCCCCCCACCTCCTACCTCCTGAGGTTGCCTGTTTCCATTCTTTCTGTTGGCCCTTAGTCCTTTATCCCACCCAATACCTGACCATGTTATCTTCTTCCCCACCCTGAACCCTTTCCCACCAATTAACCTTCCTTTCTCCCCCTTCCTGTGAATGCTTTCTTCTCCCTCCTGAGTGGGATTGAGGCATCCTCACTTGGGCCCTTCAGATGATTAAACTTTTTTTTACTTTTGTGGACTGTATCCTGGGTATTCTGTACTTTGGAGAGGGGGGCTAATATCCACTTATTAGTGAGTACATACCATGGATGTTCTTTTGGGTCTGAGTTACCTCACTCAGGATGATATTTTCTAGTTCCATCCATTTGGCTGCAAAACTCAGGATGTCCTCATGCTTATAGCTGAGTAGTATTCCATTGTGTAAATGAACCACATTTTCTAAATCTGTTCTTCTGTTGTGGGACATCTGGGTTGTTTCCAGCTTCTGGCTATCACAAACAAGACCACTATAAACATTGTGGAACATGTGCCCCTGTCACATGATTGGGTACCTTTTGGGTATATGCCCAAGAATGATATAGTTGGATCTTCAGGTAAATCCATTTCCAGTGTTCTGAGGAATCTCCAGATGATTTCCAGAGTGGTTTTACCAGTTTGCAATCCCACCAGCAATGGAGGAGTGTTGCTCTTTCTCCACTTCCTCGCCAACATGTGCTGTCACCTGAGGTTTTGATCTTAGCCTTCTGATTGTTGTAAAGTAGGATATCAGGGTCATTTTGATTTGCATTTTCCTGATCACTAAGGACTTTGAACACTTCTTTAGGTGCTTCCTAGCCATTCGAGATTCGTCTGTTGTGAATTCTCTTTTTAGTGTTATACCCCATTTTTTGACTGAGTTGTTTGGTTTTCTGGTGGTTAGCTTCTTGAGTTCTTTATATATTTTGGATATTAGCCTTCTATCAGATGTGAGGTTAGTGAAGATTTTTTCCCCAATCTGTAGGTTGCTGATTTGTCCTATTGAGTATGTCCTTTGCCTTACAGAAGCTTTCCAGTTTCATGAGGTCCCATTTATCAATTCTTGATCTTAGAGCCTGAGCCACTGGAGTTCTGCTTCTACCCTGTGCCCGTGAGATCAAGGCTCTTTCCCACTTTCTCTTCTACTAGATTCAGTGTACTTGACTTTTTGTCGAGGTCCTTGATCCACTTGGACTTGAGCTTTGTGCAAGGTGACAAATATTTTCATTTTTCTACATACAGATAGCCAGTTTGACCAGCACCTTGTATTGAAGATGCTTTCTTTTTTCCATTGTATATTTTTGGCTTCTTTGTCAAAGATCAAGTGTCTGTAAGTATGTGGTTATATTTCTGGGTCTTCAGTTCTATTCCACTGATCAATGTGTCTGTCTCTGTACCATGCAGTTTTTATCACTAGTACCTTTGTAGCTTGAGGTCAGGGATCATGATTCCCCCCAGCAGTTCTTTTATTGTTAGGAATTGTTTTTGCTATTCAGGGTTTTTTTACTTTTCCAGATGAATTTGAGAATTGATCTTTCCATGTTTTTGAACGATTGTCCTGGAATTTAGATGGGGATAGTGTTGAATCTGTAGATTGCTTTTGGTAGGATGGCCATTTTTACAATATTGATTCTGCCTTCCATGAGCATGGGAGAGCTCTCCATTTTCTAAGATCTTTGACTTCTTCCTTTCTTTCTTTCTTGTCTTTGATTTCTTCCTTAAGAAACTTGAAGTTATTGACACACAGTTCTTTCACTTGTTTGGTTAGAGTTACCCCAAGATATTTTACGTTAAATGTTAATATCATGAAGGGTGTGGTTTCTCTTAATTCCTTTCTCAGCCCACTTTATCATTTGTAGAAAGGAAGGCTACTGATTTATTTGAGATAATTTTATATCCATTCAATTTGCTAAAGTTGTTTATTAGCTGTAGAAGTTCTCTGGTAGAATTTTTTGGGATCACTTATGAATACTATCATATTATCTGCAAATAGTGATACCTTCATTTCTTCTTTACCAATTTGTATCCCCTTGATCTCTTTTTGCTGTCTTATTGTTCTATCTAGAACTTCAAATATTATATTAAATAGATATGAGGAGAATGGTCATCCTTGCCTTGTCCCAGATTTTAATGAGATTGCTTCAAGTATCTCTCCATTTAACTTGATACTGGCTGTTGGTTTGCAGTAAATTGCTTTTATTTTGTTTAGATATGGGCCTTGAATTCCTGACCTCTCCAAGACTTTTATCATGTAGGGGTGTTGTATTTTTCCAAATGCTTTTTTAGCATCTAAGCAGATGATCATGTGATTTTTTTCCTTTCAGTTTGTTTACATAGTGGATTACATTAGTGTATTTTCATATATTGAACCAACCTTGCATCTCTGGGATGAAGACTACTTGATCATGGTGAATGATGGNTTTGATGTGTTCTTGGATTCAGTTTGCAAGAATTTTATTGAGTATTTGTGCATTGATATTCATAAGCGAAATTGGTCTGAATGTCTTTGTTGTTGTTGTTGTTGTTGTTGTTGTTGAGTCCTTGTATGGTTTAGGTATCAGAGTAATTATGGCTTCATAGGATGAATTAGGTAGTGTTTCTTCTGCTTCTATTTTATGGAATAGTTTGAGGAATATTGGTATTAGGTCTTCTTTAAGGGTTTGGTAGAATTCTGGCCCTGGGCTTTTTCTGGTTGGGAGGTTTTTAATGACTTCTATTTCCTTAGGGCATATCAGCCTGTTTAGAGAGTTTACCTGCTCTTGATTTAACTTTGATATGTGTCATCTGTCTAGAAAATGATCCATTTCATCTAGATTTTCCAGTTTTGTTTAGTATAGGCTTTTGTGGTAGGATCTGATGATTTTTTTTTCAGTTTCCTCTCTTTCTGATGTTATGATACTCTTTTCATTTCTGATTTTGTTAATTTGGATACTGCCTCTTGGCCCTTTAGTTAGTTTGGCTAGGGGTTTATCTGTTTTGTTGATTCTCTCAAAGAACTTTTGGTTTTGTTTGTTCTTTGTATAGTTCTCTTTGTTTCTATTTGGTTAATTTCCACCCTGAGTTTCACTATTCCCTGCCATATACTCCTCTTGAGTGTGTTTGCTTCTTTTTGTTCTAGAGAACTCAGATGTGCTGTTAAATTGCTAGAGTAGGATCTCTCCAATTTCTTTACCTGGGCACTTAGTGCTATGAATTTTCCTCTTAGCACTGCTTTCATTTTGTTTCATAAGTTTGGGTATGTTATATCATCATTTTCATTGAATTCCAGGAAGTCTTTAATTTCTTTATTTCTTCCCAGACAAAGTTACCATTGAGTAGAGAGTTGTTCAGTTTCCATATGTATTTGAGCTTGCTGTTATTTTTGTTGTTATTGAAGACCAGCCTTAGTCTGTGGTGATCTGATTAAGATGCATGGGATTATTTCAATCTTCTTGTATCTCCTGAGGCTTGTTTTGTGACCAATTATATGGTCGATTTTGGAGAAAGTACCATGAGATACTGAGAAAAAGGTGTATTCTTTTGTTTTAGGGTGAAATGTGTTTTATATATATATATATATATATATATATATATATATATATATATAATTAGGTTCATAACCTCTATTAGTTCACGGTTTCTTTGTTTAGTTTCTGTT
>NW_018393323.1:62770-63783 GCF_900095145.1 Mus pahari
GGGAGTGGGTGGGTAGGGGAGCAGGGGCGGGGGGGGGCATAGGGAACTTTTGGGATAGCATTTGAAATGTAAATAAAGAGAATAATATGAATAAATAAATAATTAAATAAATAAATAAGACAGATGACTGTTAGTTCCTGTTATGTTTGTATTATAGGTGGCATTATGTGCCTGTGCTTCTCTCCTTTTGGCTTTGTTGTGAGATAATTAATACCTTGTCTTTTCTTTGGTGTAGATATCCTCCTTATATTGGAGTTTTCCATCTAGAATCCTCTGTAGGATGGATTGGTAGATAGATACCGTTTGAATTTGGTTTTGCCCTGGAATATTTTAGTTTCTCCAACTAAGTTCATTAAGAGTTTTGCTGGGGTTTTTCCCCACTTTCTCCTCTATCAATTTCAGTGTCTCTGGTTTTATGTGGAGTTCTTTGATTCACTTAGACTTGACCTTAGTACAAGGAGATAAGAATGGATCAATTCGGGGCTGGTGAGATGGCTCAGTGGGTAAGAGCACCCGACTGCTCTCCCGAAGGTCTGGAGTTCAAATCCCAACAACCACATGGTGGCTCACAACCACCCGTAACGAAATCTGACACCCTCTTCTAGAGTGTCTGAAGACAGCTACAGTGTACTTACATATAATAAATAAATCTTTAAGAAAAAAAAAAAAAGAATGGATCAATTCTCATTATTCTACATGATAACAGCCAGTTGTGCCAGCACCATTTGTTGAAAATGCTGTCTTTTTTCCACTGGATGGGTTTAGCTCCCTTGTCAAAGATCAAGTGACCATAGATGTGTGGGTTCATTTCTGGGTCTTCAATTCTATTCCTTTGGTCTACCTATCTGTCACTATACCAGTACCATGGAGTTTTTATCACAATTGTTCTGTAGTACATTTTTAGGTCAGGCATAGTAATTCCCCCAGAGATTCTTTTATCATTGAGAAGAATTTTTGCTATCCTAGGTTTTTTTTGTTATTCGAGATGAATTTGTAAATTGCCCTTTCTAACT
>NW_018393324.1:0-1204 GCF_900095145.1 Mus pahari
GATAAGAGTCATGCATCAACCAGGTGTCCTGCTTCCCCCAACAAACCTCAGGCCAATAAAATTTCTAAACATTTTAGTCTGCACATACTCTTCTGCTAATTTGCTGTGTTTAAATGAACCAATCGCATGTAACCATGCCAATTCTCCCCATACCCCTAACCTCACCCCTAGCTCTTAAACCCCTAGCTCTTGGGCCTTGTCATCAACTTCCTCTGTCTCCTGTGTGAGATAAGAATCGACTCAGAGCTCCGCCAATAAAAGTGACTTGTGCTGTTGCATCAAGCAGGCTTGTCTATCTGTATCTGGGGCACCCTGACTCCCATGACCTGGGAACCCGAAGGACTTCCCTGCAAGGGGGTGCTATATTTGTTGCGTTGGCTGGGAATCTGGGGGTCCCTAGAAACTCGAAGGTGCCTCTTGGAGGTACGTCTGTGTTTGTGTGTTAGTGTGGTGCGTAAGTGTGCGGGCCACAGTGTCTGTGTCTTGTTCTGTGAATCTGTATCTGAGTCTGACTTTGAATTTGAATCTGGTATTCTGACTGCCTTCTCTGAGACTGTAAGGATTCAGTGGCATTAAGGAAGGGGGGGACTCCCCCAGGGCCCATAAGGCTGGGCCTCTTGCCACAAGGGAAGACCCTGGAGGAGGAAGGGCCAGGGTACTGGACAGCCAGGAGGAGCTGGCTGTCCCCTAGCAGACCAAGAGAGAACTCTTTCTACCAGAACAGGGACAGACACAAAATCCTGCCCCATCTGAGGTAGCTTTTGGGTGTTAGTCCAGATGCAGACAAAAGTTAAATGTACTATCATCTGNTGTTTTTGTTTTGTGCTTGTCTTTTCGGATCTTTGCCTTGGGACAGACTGTTTATAAATAGTTTTAAAGGTGTATGTTTGACCACTGAGCAGGCAGGTGAAACAGGCAGGCAGCCCCATGCCCCCCGTTGGTGGAGGGGTTGCAGAGCTGCTCAGCTATACTTGGGGCTAGTGAGAGCAAAGGGGCTTCTGGTGTTCACAGGCAGCCTGCGGCCACAGCCACCAGTGGTGAGGAGGCTGGTTAGAGTTGCCTGTAGGGGGCAGTTGGCCAGAGAGCCTTGCCCACCATGCTGGGCTGCACGGGGCTGGTGTTCCTAGCAGGCAATGTGGGTAGGCCACATAGGTGGTGTGGCGCTCCAAGCCCGGGGCAGCACAGAGCACAAAAAAGAAAAAAA
>NW_018393324.1:2554-3875 GCF_900095145.1 Mus pahari
TGCAGAAAATAAAGAAAGCTTTTATAATTGTTATAATTATAATCAATGGTAATTAAATAAGAGCTGCTTATTTTAGCTATGCTTGTGAAATGTGCCAACAGCAATTGTTTGGCAAGAAAAAACATTAATGTAAAATCATCTTTCTTCACCTCAAAGTAAAGTTTTAACATCCTATTATAAGGCTGCTGTGGTACTAATAAAACATTGTAAGGTAAATTCTTGTATGCATGTGTCCCACTTGCTGTATTTGAGGACAGCCCTTCTATGAAAAAAAGTATGTGTAAATTGGATCACATGTTTATTCTTTTGAGTTTCCTCCGCTTCAGCACAGATGATTAGGTTGTATGCTGTAGACAGTGTTTTGAAATGTTGAATATTCAATCTCTAATAGTCAATATATNGCTCAGAGCCTACAATTGCTTAAAATTCTTCTTCCGTAAGTACTATGAATTCTCAAATTTGCAATTGTTTATGCATATACAAATCATAAAAAAAAATGCTGTTTTGTTAAGAAGACTGTTTTTGGACATTTAAGAATTTGTTCTGGATTGCCTGGACAAGACTTCTTGAGGCAATGCCATGCTAGATTTATATCCCAGGCAAGTTATAGATCTTAAAGAAGAGTAATTGGCCATGTAATATTGTTCTTTGCATCATTAAAATAGTAATGGTTTAAAATAGTATTTTAATATTTTTTAGAAGATATGCATGTCAAATTATAAAAATTTGTTCTTAGTGTTCTCAGTTTCTACCTGTTTCTACATAATGGTGTTAATTCCTGGGGACTGCATGGATAAACAATTTCATATTGTGCGTGTTCTTTGTGTGTGACTCAGTTTAAATATGCCTTCTAAATCAGAGTCATCACCCAAATATCAGAAATTTTACAGATTAAAAGGGTTACCAGAGGCTAAGATACATAATCTAGTAAGAGAAACAGAAAAAGTGCTGAGAGAGAGAGAGAGAGAGAGAGAGAGAGAGAGAGAGAGAGAGAGAATAAAAAGATGGAAAGAGAAAAAGAAAAAAATAAAGATAAAAGAGATAGGAGACAGGAAAAGGTTTTAACTAGGATTCTGGCCACAGTAAGAGAAAGAGACAGGAGAGGCAGGATGAGACAGTTAGGGGACCTGGGAGATAGAAAACGGCAAGGAACAAAAAGACCCAGAGGAGACAGACCAATCCTAAAAAGAGACCAACGTGCATACTGCAAGGATACTGGGCACTGGGCCCATAAATGCCCTACATTAAAACAGGGGGTAAAGGTGCTGCCTCTCAAAGANGATAGAGACTAGGGGATACAGGGCTCGGCCCCCCTCCCTGA
>NW_018393324.1:4280-5777 GCF_900095145.1 Mus pahari
ATCCTCAACCCTGCTACCTTACTGCCTGAAACCAGTGAAACCCCTGTACACAAATGTAAAGAGGTACTGGCAGAAGAAACTGGAATTCGGCCACACCTCGCAGACCNANCTTGGCCAGGAGCAGTGACCTGATTCACTGATGAAAGCAGCTTTGAAAGAAGCTTCCTGGTGGAAGGTAAGCACAGAGCAGGGGGCAGCAGTAGCAGATGAAAAGTCTGGCCAGCAGTCGGCCTGAGGAGAGGTCGGCATAGAGAGCAGAGCTCATGGCTCTAACCCAGGCTTTAAGGCTGGCAGAAAAAAAAGGCTATTAACATTTACACACACTGCCGATATGCCTTCATTAGGTATGGCCCATGTCCATGGGACAATCTACAGACAGTGTGGACTCTTGACTACTGCCAAAAAGGTGCTTGCAGAGAGACAGACCTGAAACCTACTGGGAAACCGACTTCACTGAGGTAAACCCAGCCCGGTACAGAAATAAATATCTTTTAGTCTTTATAGACACTTTTTCAGGGTGGGTCAAGGCGTTCCCTACCAAGAGATAGACAGCTAATGTAGTGGCCAAGAAGATACTTAAAGAAATTCTTCCACGTTTTGGGGTACAATGGTCCTATCCTGCCTTTGTCTCCCAGGTAAATCAGGGATTGGCCAGACAGCTGGGAATAAATTAAAAATTACATCATGCATACCGACCCCAGAGTTCAGGATAGGTAGAGAAAATAAATAGAACCCTAAAGATGCCCTAACCAATTAAGCTTTAAAAACCGGCAAAAAAGATTAGACAGCCCTTCTCCCTTATGCCTTATTTAGAGTCCAAAATACCCAATGGGACTTTTGGTCTGACTTCTTTTGAACTGATGTATGGGGCGTTTCTGCCCATCTATGTGACAGGCTTATAAAATTGTAAAACAGAAGGTCCGGGACACAGGTGCCACATCAGTTTATAGTAAGAGACTCTGTGAGAAGACATCGAGCATGGAACCTAGGAGCAGAGGTGGAAAGGACCCTATTTGGTGCAGCTGATGATGCCCACCACTGTGAAAGTAAAAGAAATCCCAATCTGATTTCATGTGTCTCTTGTTAAGGAGGCTGACCAATGTTGTCAGAAATCACTGTACCACTGTTAATTCTGCTTTTACTCTTAAATCATTGGACTTGGCTTCATCAATCAACTAGTTGCCTTTGTTAGAGACAGAATTGTTACTCTAATTCTAAGATTAGAATCTTTTAAACAGGGGGTTTGAGTTGCTGTTTTTTAAAAAAGGGGGTTTGGGTGCCACCCTAAAAGAAGAGTGTTGTTTTTATGCAGATCATACAGTAGTAGTTAGGGATTCTAAGCATAAGCTAAGAAAAAGATTAAAATGCAGAAAACAAGAANGAGATGCTGAAAAGGAATGGTTTGAGTCATGGTATTCTCGGTCTCTGTAGATGACCACTGTTCTCTGCTCTGGCNGGACCTGTTCTTTTTGTGTGCCTAGCTCTGGTCTTTGGCCC
>NW_018393325.1:0-2520 GCF_900095145.1 Mus pahari
AAAACCTCCATTTGCACAGGAATAAGGGCCATCAACTGACAAGACTTTATAGAACTAAAGATGCTCTATACAGCTAACAAGATAATTGAGTGAAGAATATATCCCCCAATAATGGAGAATTGTTGTTAAATAAACATCTGACAGATGATTAATATATAATATATAAAAATCTCAAAAACCAAACGAGTTAATAAAACCAACAACCCTAACTAAATTACTATGGATTATGAATCTGAAAAGGGAGTAAAATAAAATAAAAATGACTAAGAAAAACCTCAAAAGCTGTTCATTAGCTTTAACAATTAAGGAAATGTGAATTAAAACCAGTTTGAGATTTAACTCACCCCAGTCAGAATCCCAAGATCAAGAAAAAAATGACAATAAATGCTGGATGGGATGTGAGGAGAGGGGAACCTCATTCAATTGATAAGAATACAAAAGAGCCACTCTAGATGTCAGTGTGAAAAAACAACATGTAGTCCAAATACATTATGGAATACTGTCTTGCTGTAAATGAAAATGAAACCATGACATTTGCAGGCGTGAAACTAGAAGACATCACTTTGAGGTAAACTAGACAGATAAATGGGTTCTCTCTCATCTGTGAGTCCCAGCTCTAAATCTTTAGATGTTCATCTATATCCTAGAGTAACCATGGAAACCAGAGAAATAAAATTGACCATAGAAACTGGATGCTAGAAAGAATAGCAAAATACAGTTGATATGAGGTATAAAATGGGGGAAGTGAATGGGGGCTTTCATTGGATGGTGGAGCAATATAGAGAGGTGGCATAGGGAAGAAGGACAAATATTACTAAGGATGTTCAAAAAGCCTTAAGGAATCGCATTATTTTATATTTACCTAAACTTGAATATAATATGTGTATAAGTGTATGTGTATATAAATACCTATGCATATATCTTAAATGAAATTATGCAACTTAGCTGACACTGCTCCCCACCAGAGATACAGACTACATAACCAAAAAAATTTTAAAATATTTTAAAAATCATTACTGTGACATTTTAAATCCTCTTTTCAAATACTAACTCATAGACATTTAATACACATTTTACATTTTCATTACACATCAATGAAGATTCATTACATGTTAATTTCAAAGACAACTGTCTAGAATCACATATACATACACACTACCTACATAAATATTGTGTTTGAGGGGGTTTGTGCATGTTTGTGTGCATGTGCATGCAAGCGTGTGTGTGTGTGTGTGTGTGTGTGTGTGTGTGTGTGTGTGTGTGTGTACTGAGTAGGACTAGACAAGCCAAATCTTGGTTCATAAATTGTACCTCTACTATATTACTTTGTTTTAAGATATTGGATTATATTACTTATAGCTCAACTTGGCAATAAAGAAAGCATATACAAGGTTAACTCAACAAAATAAGATTGCACACGATTTGGTGCTGATGTTAAAACTATAGATAGAGAGATGATAGATTAGATAGATAGATAGATAGATAGATAGATTGATAGATTGATAGATAGATAGATAGATAGATAGATAGATAGATAGATAGATAGATAGATAGATAGATAGATGCTGTTGTGATTCACATTGGAAAAAAATGAAATATTCAAAGGGCCATAAATAAAAATACTGCTTGAAAATATTCAATTGTTTAAATAAATAAACAATTTCTTTAATAAAACTATTTCAAATACAACTAACAGCTGGCAATCATTTTATTTGTTGTGTTATTATTTTATTTTATTTTGCAAATAGCTACATAGTAATTTTAGATTGTCCATACTTGTGAAAACTATTAAACCCAGAGTTGTTGTGGGAAAATAACAGCTGACAACAGGTAAACAAATTTACATCCAATGCCAATAAACCTTTCATTAAAAGCTAATCATTTCATACTTTCAGTCTAAACTACTCTCATTGTTCCCACATCAAAAGTTCATCTACTTAGATATTTATTGGCAAAAACTTGGCCATTTGAATCTCCAGGTTTAATGGCCTTGGTGTTTTTGATCTCATATGAAAATATTAAAATCACTCTTTCCTGTAGCAATTCAGTCTCTATAATGAATTTGGAGCTTAGCTTACATTATTTGCCCATCCCTCAATAAAAGTTTACTGTGAAATGAAACCATTCATTAGTTTTCCATGTTCATATAGAAACCTAGAAGTGAATACTTAGCCTCATCAACTGACAGAAACTTAATTTACAAAATATACAATGAAAGTTATGAGAGAGAATAAAAATATTAATTTAGATCAGAGTCAAAATTCTAATCTCTTTGATGATTTTATCTGCTTTTAATCTCATACTTTAAAAATGGCCAATGATAAGCCCTCAGAGGCATAAGATTTGGCATATGTCATATATAATACATATATATATATATATACATACATATATATATGATATATATTATTATGTGAGACCTATGCCAAATATGTATCTATATATTTTAATGTTATATAAAATGTATAATATTAAAATATTAATAAATATGGTATATATTAATAAATATATATGAGTATA
>NW_018393325.1:2855-6895 GCF_900095145.1 Mus pahari
CAGGAAAGCAGATGAGCTTTGGAGTCTTTGAGAGACATACCATTCAGGTTTCTAAAGTGTGTTTTCAGGAGGAATGAAGGATGAGCAATGGATTACAGAGTTAAGTGCAAAGATCTGAGAGGTGATGAAGGCCAGGCTAAACATTAGCCACTGTTATTTAGACTGCTTTCATCCCCATGCATTTAAGGTGAAGATTGTCCTAGAAAATGAGGCTGAAGACTGGGAAAAATGTAGGAAGAAAACAAACAAAACATGCAGGAAGAAGAAGCAGCTAAAAGCCAGAGACAGTTTTGAGAAATGAGGTGTTTTGTTTTGTTTTGTTTTGTCTTGTTTTGTTTTGTTTTGTTTTTGAACAGTCTATGGAGCTGTTTTGTTTATTTTTGTAGTGACTTAAACACTGTAGGCACTTAGAACATTTCCGTCTTCTTTTACTTCATCATAGAAGCAATATTTCAATACTTCCCATAACCCATATTCAACTTGAGTCCTAGCACATAATGCAAATGGAAACTATTTTCCCGAGTAGAGAACTAGAGGAATAAAGTTTTGACGCCATAGAATAGGGTTTGCTTTTGAAAACAAAGCAGAATGCAGACATAATTGTTGTGAGAAACACCTGGGACATGGGGCTTGAGTGACAGGCTTGTGTTTCTGTGACCTGACAATCTGGAGTAGTGTGGGCTGGCAGCTTGGTCTCCAGATCTCTGCATGGCCCACATGTCGGAGTTGCCAAGCCATCTTTAGTTTACATCTCTAAATTGAAGGGCATTGGCCAGTTGTCACCTGGTCCCAGCTAGTAGAAACAAGAGTGACTAAAGAAAATAACAACAAATACTTTTGTGACAAACAAACAAACAAACCAAAAATATCATATATCTTGTCCAGTTACATTGCATTTATTAGAACTCCATCTTTTGGCTCTCCCTAATGAGTCACTAGAGAGAGCTAGGAGTAGGTTGAAGCCTTTGGTAACTAAAGGAGGTTGTTTATTAGAGCTTGATAATCAATATCATCTGTCTCTCATTGATACTTTTAACGATAATTTCTTTTTGTTGCCTTGAAATATTTATTTATTTATTTATGCATATTTTATTTATTTACATTTCAGATGGTACCCCCTTTCCTGGTTTCCCCTCCACAAACCCCCTGAGAACCTGTAAACCACTTGCCTTGTACAGCCAAAGAGAATAGACTGAGCTTCACCAAAGGTTGCATAATGTGTTGGTCTGTGGGATGTTACAAAGTTTTCATAGTCTTGTGTGATGAGTACTATGTGTGTGTGTGTGTGTGTGTGTGTGTGTGAGAGAGAGAGAGAGAGAGAGAGAGAGAGAGAGAGAGAGAGAGGAGACAGAGACAGAGACAGAGAAACACTCTACAGAGTGTGTTGTGTGTGAGAGTATATGAGTGTATATGTTTGTGTGTGTATGTCTCTGTGTGTGTGTGAGTGTGTGTGTGTGTGTATGTGTGTGTGTGTGTGTGTGTGTGTGTGTGTGAGAGAGAGAGAGAGAGAGAGAGAGAGAGAGAGAGAGTGCATGTGAGAGAGAATTTGTGTGAATGTGGGTGTGGGGGATATGTGTGAGTGTATGGGGTTGTTGCTGTCTTTTGGTGTGTGAATGTGCATTCGTGCGGAGAAATGACTGAGAACGTGAGTAAAGATAATACAGGAGTAAACCTGTAAAGAAATTCTTAGTTATGAAACCATTAAAATATTTTAGCTAGGAGGTAGTGCACCCTATTAGTTCTTTAGGAATTCCATTTTGGTTGAAACCTCTTCTTACGAGGGCTATAGGGAAAAGAAAAGAATTCTTCATTTTGATCTAATTCAAAATTTATCAAACAATGTCTTTTAGCCAGATGTATACTGTTTCCCTTGAGAATGATAAAAAATCACTGAAATCAAAAAATACCAGGGACTAGGTCTGTTGCCTGGAAACACTTGACATTTGATAACCTCTTTTNTATTTATTTATTTATTTATGCATATTTTATTTATTTACATTTCAGATGGTACCCCCTTTCCTGGTTTCCCCTCCACAAACCCCCTGAGAACCTGTAAACCACTTGCCTTGTACAGCCAAAGAGAATAGACTGAGCTTCACCAAAGGTTGCATAATGTGTTGGTCTGTGGGATGTTACAAAGTTTTCATAGTCTTGTGTGATGAGTACTATGTGTGTGTGTGTGTGTGTGTGTGTGTGTGAGAGAGAGAGAGAGAGAGAGAGAGAGAGAGAGAGAGAGAGAGGAGACAGAGACAGAGACAGAGAAACACTCTACAGAGTGTGTTGTGTGTGAGAGTATATGAGTGTATATGTTTGTGTGTGTATGTCTCTGTGTGTGTGTGAGTGTGTGTGTGTGTGTATGTGTGTGTGTGTGTGTGTGTGTGTGTGTGTGAGAGAGAGAGAGAGAGAGAGAGAGAGAGAGAGAGAGTGCATGTGAGAGAGAATTTGTGTGAATGTGGGTGTGGGGGATATGTGTGAGTGTATGGGGTTGTTGCTGTCTTTTGGTGTGTGAATGTGCATTCGTGCGGAGAAATGACTGAGAACGTGAGTAAAGATAATACAGGAGTAAACCTGTAAAGAAATTCTTAGTTATGAAACCATTAAAATATTTTAGCTAGGAGGTAGTGCACCCTATTAGTTCTTTAGGAATTCCATTTTGGTTGAAACCTCTTCTTACGAGGGCTATAGGGAAAAGAAAAGAATTCTTCATTTTGATCTAATTCAAAATTTATCAAACAATGTCTTTTAGCCAGATGTATACTGTTTCCCTTGAGAATGATAAAAAATCACTGAAATCAAAAAATACCAGGGACTAGGTCTGTTGCCTGGAAACACTTGACATTTGATAACCTCTTTTAAAATGTACCTTAGTCTTTATAAATTTGAAAAGCTAGATAGGAGGGGAAGGATATACAGAGAAGTAATACAGGATTCTGCTGATATTAGTTTCCAGTTTCAGCCATGTTAAGTTCAAAGTATCCTCCATATAAAATGCAAGGAAAAGATGCACAAAGTCTAGATTTCTGCCTTTCAAACACAAACGAATTCCATAGGTCAGAAAAGTTTACACTGAATCAACAAAAGCATAGCTAATCAGGAAGTAGATTTTTTTTCATCCACAGGACCAGTCCTCGATTCCACAGTTGAGTCTCATTATTAGTCAGGGTTCTCTAGAGTCACAGAACTTACGGATAGTCTCTATATAGTAAAGGAATTTATTGATGACTTACAGTCTGCAGTCCAATTCCCAAAAATGGTTCAGTAGTAGCCACCACACCTTTAATCCCGGATGACCTTGAACTCGGAGATCTCCCTGTCTTAATCTTCTGGAATCCATAGCCACTGTGTCTCAAGATCTCCACACCAAGATCCAGATCAGAAACTTCGATCTCCCAGCTTCCAGATTAGGGTCACTGGTGAGTCTTCCAATTCTGGATTGTAGTTCATTCCAAATATAGTCAAGTTGACAACCAGGAATAGCCACTACAGCATAATTGCCCTAAGATAAAACTGGATACTTGGTTTTGCTTATTTTCTTAACCATTCTCATGGCAAATATAATTTGAATTGAAAATTTTATATGAAATAATTGAACCTAAAGAGACCCATTCCAAAATGTTCATTGGTGTATTAATTATGTACTTTTTTCTTTTGCTTAGTGATTATATCAGCCAGTTTATTAAATCATGACACCATTGAAGATACTAACAATGGAAGAAGGAAATAAAATTCTAGAAATTCCTTCTAGGTATTAATGTGACAATTTTGTACCACCAGATGGCGGTATTTAGTTTTGAAACCATATTTGCCATACAGCAGCCAAGTATTTAAAGCAGTTCANTATGAATGAATAACCTTGTCTTAGACAAAAGAACCATCACCAGAACAGTCTAATGTCTTTTCTTTGTTCTAGTATCATCCATCTGTGCAAGCTGTCCCTTCCTTTGAAATACATGGAAAATTAACTATGTACAAGACCCACACTGGAGCTACAAGAGAGAATGGGACTACAAGTGCGTGTATTTGGCAACAGATGGTTTGCA
>NW_018393325.1:7505-9617 GCF_900095145.1 Mus pahari
ACATGCCATGGTGTATGTATGGAAGTCAGATGGCAACTTGTAAGAATTGATTTGTCCTACATATCCTCCACATAAGCTCTCCGGATGAAAAATGAGAGGTTAGCTCTGATGACAATTGTATTTGCCCATTGGGACATTATTTATTAATTAACTGCCATGGAATAGAAATGTATCTGATTAGTAAATGAATTTTTTCTTTTTTGATTAGATATCTTCTTTATTTACATTTCAAAAGTTATCCCATTTCCTAGTCTCCCCTCTGAAAATCCCCTATCCTCTCCCCCACCCACTGCTCCCCAACCCACCCATTCCTGCTTTCTGGCCCAAACATTCCCCTATATAGAGTCATAGAACCTTCATAGGACCAAGGGCCTCTCTTCCTATTGATGACCAACTAGGCCATCCTCAACTACATATGCAGCTAGAGCCATGAGTCTCTCCGAGTGTTTTCTTTGGTTGGTGGTTTAGTCACAGGGAGCTCTGGGGTTACTGGTTAGTTCATATTGTTGTTCCTCATAGAGGGCTGCAAACCATTTCAGCTCATTGGGTACTTTCTCTAGCAACTTCATTGGGGACTCTATGCTCATTTTAATAGATGACTGTGAGCATCAACTTCTGTATTAGTCAGGCACTGGCAGAGCCTCTCAGGAAACATCTATATAAGTCTCTTATCAGCAGCCTCTTGTTGCATCTTCAATAGTGTCAGGGTTTGGTGATTGTTTATGGAATGGTTCCCCAGGTGGGACAGTCTTTGTAAGGTCATTCCTTCAGTCTCTGCTCCAAAATTTTTCTCTGTAACTCTTTCAATGGGTATTTTGTTCCCCATTCTAAGAAGGATCAAAGTATCCACACTTTGGACTTCCTTCTTCTTCATGAATGGGTGATGAATTTTGTCAAATGCTTTCTCAGCATCTAATGAGATGATAATGTGGTTTTTGTCTTTGAGTTTGTTTACAGTGGATTGCTTTGATGGATTTCCATATATTGAACAAGCCCTGCATCACTGAGGTGAAGCCTACTTGATCATGATGGATGGTCATTTTGATGCATTCTTGGATTGGGTTTCTGCGAATTTTATTGAGTATTTTTTAATCAATATTCATAAGGAAAGTTGGTCTGAATTTCTCTTTTATTGTTGGGTCTTTGAGTGGTTCAGTTAGCAGAGTAATTGTGTTTTCATAGAACGAATTGGGTAGAATACCTTCTGTTTCTGTTTTGTGGAATATTTGAGAAGTAGTGGAATTAGGTCTTCTTTGAAGGTCTGCTAGAACTCTGCACTAAACCCATCAGCTCCTGGATGTCTTTTTGGTTGGGAGAGTATTAATGACAATTTCTATTTCTTTAGGGGTATGGGAGTGTTCAGATAGTTAATCTTGTAATGATAGAACTTTGGTAAGTTAAAAAAATTGTCCATTTAATCCAGGTTTTGCAGTTGTGTTGATTATAGGCTTTTGTAGTAGGATCTGATGATATTTTGGATTTCCTCATGTTCTGTTGATTTTTTTCAATTTTTTATTAGATATTTTCTTCATTTACATTTCAAATGCTATTCTGAAAGTCCCCTATACCCTCCCTCCTTGGGTACTTTCCTCTAGCTCCTACATTGGGAGCCCTGTGTTCCATCCATTAGATGACTGTGAGCATCCACTTCTGTATTTGTCAAGCACTGGCATAGCCTCACAAGAGACAGCTATATCAGGGTCCTTTCAGCAAAATGTTGCTGGCATATGCAATAACGTATGCATTTGGTGGCTGATTATGGGAAGAATCCCCACGTTGGTCAGTCTCTGGATGATCCATCATTTCATCTCAGCTCCAAACTTTGTCTCTGTAACTGCTTCCATGGGTATTTTGTTCCCTAGTCTAAGTAGGAATGAAGTATCCATGCATTTGTCTTCCTTCTTGATTTTCTTGTAGTTTACAAATTATATCTTGGGTATTCTAAGTTTCTGGGCTAATATCCACTTATCAGTGAGTGCATATCAAGTGAGTTCTTTTGTGATTGGGTTACCGCAGTCAGGATGATATACTCCAGATCCATTTGTTTGCCTAAGAATTTCATAAATTCATTGTTTTTAATAGCTTAGTAGTACTCCATTGTGTAAATGTACC
>NW_018393326.1:0-1490 GCF_900095145.1 Mus pahari
ACTCCTCTACTCCCTGTGTGGTGTATGAGTCTCGACCCCAGCATGCTGGCCTGAGCTCTCGCTTCATCTCGCAATACAATAAAGCTTCCTCGTGTGATTACAGCAAGTCGGTCTTTGCGTCCTGCTGGGTGCGCGTCCTTCCCGAGACTTGAGTGGGGGGCTCCCTTCGGGGGTCTTTCATGCTACACAGAGAAACCCTGTCTCAAAAAACAAAACAAAACAAAACAAAACAAAACAAAACAAAACAACAACAAAGAATACTGAAGGAAGGGACAGGAAACAGACAAAGCAGTGGTTACATCAGCAAACTAAATAGAACTTGACTGCATGACTTAGCAGAAATTCAAATGTCTAACAACAGTACCAGGTACATCAACCCCTGTCTGCAGAAATGTGAGAACCGACAAGGACAGAAAGATGGCTGGTAGGTTAAAAGCATTTACTACTCCTGCAGAGGACAGTTTTCCCAGCACATAGAGGCTTACAACAGTCTGTAGTTCCAGATTTAGGAGATCTGATGCCCTCTTCTGCCCCCCTTGGGGACCTGCACACATGTACGCAGACACACAATAATTATAAATGAAATTTTAAAAAAATGTCCATAGAACAGATTTCACATAAGGTGGTGAACAGAAAGGGATTCAGGTTGTAATTTTTAAGGTAATACAAGGGACAACAAAGTATTTACCATCCAGATTAATAGGTGAACAAATGGGAAAATAAAAACTTTGCTGTCCAAACAAGGGGAGAGGTAAAAAAGCAAGACTGTAAACAGGGATGACAGTAGAAATCTATAAAAAACAGAAGACGTGTTAAGTGTAGATGGAATGCTGTGTGTCTAGGCCTGATTTAATGTACATTTGTGTATGACATTAAATATGACACATGGGCCTAAAATACAGGGATTCATAGGAGCTAAAATATAACAAGAGCTCAAGGTGTCATGGAAGCACTAAGCAAAAGAAACTTTAATAGGTTTAGTAACATCAAATAAAGTCAAGTGCAGGGCGGTGGTGGAAGCATGCCTTTAATCCCAACACTTGAAAGGCAGAGGCAGGCAGATTTCTGAGTTTGAGATCAGCCTGGTCTACAAAGTGAGTTTCAGGACAGCCAGACCTACACAGAGAAACCCTGTCTCAAAACAAACAAACAAACAAATAAATAAATAAAGTAAAGCTTAAGTCCAAAGAAAGTTGTAGTGGGTTGGCTTGATGCTGCCTGTATTTTAATTCTAATTTGGACCCACAAAACTGGCTGCCACAGAGATAGGGTGTCTGCGTATAGATACAAGATAAGTGACACTGCCCGCGGTTATGTGATTGGTAAATAAAGATGCCAACAGCTAATAGCTGGGCAGAAGAGACTATGTGGGGTTTAGGTTTCATGACTTTGGAGGAAGAGGAAGGACAAGAAGGAGAATGCACAAGAGAAGAGAAAGAGGAGGAGGACGAAGAAGAAGGAGGGGGGAGAGAAGAGGAAGAGGAAGAGGA
>NW_018393326.1:1665-7915 GCF_900095145.1 Mus pahari
AAGAAGAAGAAGAAGAAGAAGAAGAAGAAGAAGAAGAAGAAGAAGAAGAAGAAGAAGAAGAAGAAGAAGAAGAAGAAGAAGAAGAAGAAGAAGAAACACCAGCAGCTGCCATGGGTTAAGGGTCAAAATAGTGTAGCCCTGGGTACTGCCAAACTGGAGCTAAGAGCAGCCCATATGGAACATAGTAAATAATAAGTAATAATGAAGTTATCAATAGGAAAGTAGATTCTAACAGCATGGAAACTTAGTATCTGTTCAGCTCTTGTGCTGCTTAGAGTTTATTGTAACTATAAAAGATGTGAGTGTGTCTTTCATCTGGGAAGTCAGTAACCAAAGTGGGATAGAAGCCCTGGGACAGGATTTAGATAATTTCTACCACAGAAAGTCATGGTCAAAATGATCTATTTATAGTGACAATTCACCAAGACAGCTGTTGTTCACATGCTCAAACAAGAAGCAGAAGTTCATCCTTAACTAATCTGTGCAACCTGCACAACTCATGGATATCTTAATGGTACTAAAATTTTGGTTGTGAGATTTAGATATTACAGAATGCACAGCTTTGGTGAGATTCATCCTCAGAGATGCTGAACTGACCTGCATGGACCCCTACTTCAAGTTGCTGCTGAAAACAGCTTAGAGGGTTGTCACAGATTCCAGGTCATCTGCCTCATTCAACTTTTCAGATGGATCCAGTCAGAACTTCAGTCAAGTCTGAGCCTCCTAAGCATACAGAGACTGGATAGCAGATGTTGAATCTAGCTTTCTTAACTCTTACCAAATTTTCTAATTCTCTTGACCCTCCCCACCCTTTTAATGAATTTTTCATTGTTCCTGTTCAGCAAGAGTTATGGAGAGTCATCAGCCCAACTCCCTGGGTTTGGATGTCTAGTAACGGTTATTTTACAAATTATAGAAAAGTTGTCATTTTAAGGGATAATTTGGAAATGGTCATAATTTTGAACAGGAAGGAAATAGGTGGAGTAGATTGTGTAGCCATAATCTTAATTGGTAGAAATCTTTACAACTGATGCAAAGTTGAAATTACAATTTCTTACATTGGTACAGAATTTATTTTGATACAGATTTAAGGTTTTCATTGGTATGAATTTCTTATATTGATACAAAAGTTGAGGTTAATATTGTTACTCTTAGATAGACATTGTGCCTATGCAGCTCATTAAAAATACAAAGCTTAGACCCAGTCCTTCTAATAACTGCTATTACAAACTGTTTTTAGATGATTAAACAATATGAATTAAGGGCCAGATAGCAAACTCATGGTTATGTTAGATTCTGATTTAATTATTAAAGGGTATTTTTTGATATATTTAGATTAGAAATAGCTAAGAGTAGTCAATGTGTAACAGTTCAGATTAATATATATATATATATATATATATATATATATATATATATGTATATATATATATATATATATATATATATATATATATATTCTTCAAAAACACATTAATGTTATTAATCATGTGACAAGGAGTCATGTCTGCTCCTGACAGCACCTCTTTCTTGGTTCAAAGAAGAAATTGAGCATCTTCACTTCCAGGTGAGGTTGCTTATTGTGACAAGGTGGCCACTGGGCAGAAACTGCAGACAAAATACTGTCCAGGAAAAGGACACACTATCCAGAATACTCAAATATTGGCTCTGCCAATACAGGGTAATCAGTCCTTAATAATTATGCTTTGCCAAGGTCTGGCAGATGATCCTGGGCCAGAAGGCTGAAGACTGATGCTCCAACGTTCTAAGAAACTATGGGGCTGTCCATGCAGTCAGCTGTCTCTGCAATTGTTTAAGTTTGAGAAGCTGTGTTCAGTGCTTCCTATATACCAGGGAATGTTTAAGTCCTTCTCAGGTTTCTGACAGGGCTGAAGACTAGCTTTAGTCTCATAATCAAACTTATGTTGTTTAACATTGAGAGAGAGGTTATAGAGTGGCATTACAGGCTTAAAATCTAAACATTCTCTAGGGAAAAGAATAATTCTTTGAGTTAGGAATGATGATAGAATGTTTTATCTAATTGACAAATACAATGGACTGGTTGTCATTTGTATATCATGTAATTTACATGATTGTTATGGTTTTGTTCAATTTATGTCTGGAAGAAGAGGTTTTTTTTTTTTCAATTATTTTTATTGGTCTGAAAAGGTGAGATGCGAAGCGGTTCTGATGCTAAGAGCCTGTTCCCCAATTGGTTCTTGATCTGTCAGTAAAGAAAGCCATGGGACAATTGTTGGGCAGAAGGGATAGGCAGGACTTCCTGGTCCTTGGAGGCAAGCAGAGGCACAAAAGGGAGGCGAAAAAGGAGGTCCAACATAGACTGCTCCTACAGGTCAGGGATGTTTAGCAGGAACTAGATTTAACTGAGCTACTGCATTAAGGCAGGTGAGAGGAGCAGTGCTAAGAATATTACTAGGGGCATACTTTTCCAGGAAGGAGATAGTGGCACCCAGGAATTGTGCCAAGAATGCAAGATGAAAATGAGCAATTGTGTGTGAGTGTTTTATCCGTGGATTCAAGGGAAGCTTAATTAGGGGTTGGTAGCCGGGCCGAGATCCTGGATCAAAGGCATGTAGTGTAAAGCTCCATGCTACAGGGAACAAGTATTTTTGTTTTGTTTTCTGGCTAGAAATTCCGTAGTTTACGTAATCTCAATTTCAAAACATATGAAGAAAGCTAAGAAAAATATAGTAAAAAATAGCTCTTTACAATGAAATATTTACGAAAGAACTGTGGTATTTTTCCAGTATAAGCTAAAATACTGTTAACATAGTTATAATAAATGAATTAATCTACTTCATACCAAATTGCTCACTCAGCGGTCACCGAAACAGTTTCACACCTAGCAGAAACTGAGTGTCAGCAAGCTCATCCTTCACTGGGTGATGAAGTGTGCTTGGAGCATGTGAAGGAGCTGAAAAATGTCCAGGGCTCTGGTCTCTGGGTGAGGCAGGCTGCAGGAAGTTTGAGGCTGCAGCCAGGCAGGCGCCAGGCTGTGAGAAGTTGTGGGGAAGCAGAGTCTGATGTCCCCGCGTGAACCTGCGGGATTTGGCTCAGGGGTCCTTGTGGGAAGCCACATAACGCCATTACAAGATGGCGCTGGCTACCACTGGACACTGCCCGCAAGTCCTGGTAAACAACCAATGTGCACATGTGCAAAAGGGTTTTCACGCCAAGTCACAGCTCATCCTGGAGCATGCAAATGAGGGACTGAAAGCAATACCAATCAGGGATGGCCACACCACTCTTAAGCCTATTTAACCAGCACCAGTTCTGGGGCTCGGGGTCTTTCGCCTTCGCAATCAAACTCTCCCAATAAACATGTGCAGAAGAATCCTGTTGTGGCATCTTCCTTGCTGGTGAGGCGGGCATCCACAGGTCCTGTCCTGCACGGAGGACAAGAATGGCAGGTTCTTAAACCCTTGGACACCCCAGACACCACTGGATGTCACAGAAAAGCTGAGAACAAAGCAGGGGCCCGAAGGGCTGGCTCTTGTCCAGGGCCTAGGGGAAAAAGGACAGGAGGAGAGCTCTGGCTGGTTCTCGCAGGGATGAGAGGGTCTCTGGTTTGTTCAGTCAGTCAGCTTGGGTTAGCGGAGACCATGGCTGGAAGCTCCTGGAGGTCTCCTACAAGAGATTCGAGGCTCACTAGAGGAAGACCTGCTCCAATGGTCCAGCAGGGAGGGGAGGATCCTGATGAGAAGAGGCAGTCCATGGTTTTAAGGCATTTATTGTAGAAAGGCAGAGAGAGGGAGAGAGTAGAGAAGTAGAGGCTGGCCATGACCATGTGGAGAGAGGGGAAAAGGAATGCTTAGAGAGGGGGAGAAAGAGGGCAAGAAGCAAGAGAGGCCAGAGAGTAGGAGAGTAAGAGAGAGAACGGGCAAAGAGTCCATTTTATAGTGGGCTGGATCTACCTGGCTGTTGCCAGTTAACTGTGGGGGTGGAGTTCAAACAGAATGCCAGGAGCTTGGGGCATGGCCCTATGTGACTGATGGTCATAGAATTATGGAGCTGGGGCCTTGTGTCAGGAGCCTAGTGTCTGGGAGCATGTAGCAAACATCTTTCTGTCCCTTGCAGAAACACCTGCTGGGTTTCTGGGGTTTAAACCTAGCTCGACCAGAAAACAGGCTGCCTTTCATGGTCCCACAGATAAACATGGGAAAAATTTCTGATCACAATTCATTTAAGCAAGAAATTAAAATGTTCAGTCAAGAAAGAATGAAGGAAATATTCATAAGGCTAAGAGTTAAAGCTTAAAATGTATGAATCATACATGGTTAAGGAAGTAATCAAAGTAGAAATGAGAAAGTGATTTTAATTGAATTATCACAAAATGCTTTGTTACCAACAATACAGAAAGACTTAAATCAGGTCTTCTCAGCCTCATCCAGTGTGTAGTCAGGTTGGTTAATTCTTTGTTATGGCAGGTCATGAGCATTATGGGATGTTTCTTATTTCTGATTTTTATCCATGAAGGGCAAATACTATTTTCTCCCACTTGGGTCAACAAAAAGATCTACAAGTGTTTCCCAAGTCCCTCAAGGTTAACTATGCATCTGCTAAAGAAGTTCAAGAAAGAAGAACATGTTAAGACTTCAGAATGGGGGCTGGAGAGATGGCTCAGCAGTTGAGAGCACTGGCTGCTCTTCCAGAGGCCCTGAGTTCAATTCCCAGAAACCACATGATGGCTCACAGCCATCTGTAATGGGATCTGATACCCTTTTCTGGCATGCAGGTGTACATACAGATAGAGAACTCATATACATAAAATAAATTAATAAATTTTTAAAAATACTTCAGAATGGAAGTTAAGTTGAATAATAAATGACATTTCAGAAAGTAACACCACAATGAAAACAATTAATAAAAGCAAATTTAAAAAAAATCCCTGAACGGAATAATACAATTCACATGTCTGGAGGCTAGAGAAATGGCTCAGTGATTAAGAGCTCTGAAGGCTAAATGTGAAGCGTTTGCAATCTTTGGGGTGGAGGGGAATAGAAAAGAAGCAATCAGGCTGGTGAGATGGCTCAGTGGGTAAGAGCACCCAACTGCTCTTCCAAAGGTCTGGAGTTCAAATCCCAGCAACCACATGGTGGCTCACAACCATCTGTAACAAGATCTGACACCCTCTTCTGGAGTGTCTGAAGACAGCTACAGTGTACTTACATATAATAAANAAATAAATCTTTAAAAAAATATTTAAAAAAAGAAAAGAAAAGAAGCAATCTTTTAAGTCAATGACTAATTTGGCATATCCTTTGGGAATAGCCACTGGAGAGGGAATACCAGGTTGTAGAGCCCCCATGGGAACCATGGTCTTATTAACTGCTCTGAGATCTTGCAGTAATGGCCATTTGCCATTTTGTTTTAAAATAACAAATATTGGGGTGTTCCAAGGTGAGGTAGAGGCTTCTATATGTCCTGCTGCCAACTGTTCCTGCACTAACTCTATGGCTGCAGACAATTTTTTAGCAGGGAGGGACCATTGGTCGATCCAGACAGGGGAATCATCCTTCCAGGTAATTTTATCAGCCTGGCGTGCCGGGGGAGCAATGTTCCTCATGAAAAATGGGAATTGTAACCTAGGCCATCACGGTCCAGTGTTGGAGAAGCAGCTATTGTCATAGGCCTCCCCTGCCCATTTTTGCCTAATCCCTGTCCAGGGAGATCCCCCTAGGAGAGCATTTTTTGAGCAACAACTTCATTGGGACTGCACATAAAAACCTTCATTTGAGAGAGAACGTCTCTTCCCCAAAGATTAACAGGTAGGCCAGGAACAACGAAGGGCTGAATAGAGCCTGAATTTCCCTCACCATCTTCCAAAGTCAGCAACTGTGAGCTCTGGAGAGTAGTTTTTGATTGTCCAATTCCTTGCAGATGGGTCAGGGTGGCTTGTAAAGGCCAAGCGGAAGGCCAGGCACTCTGTGAAATTACAGTAGAGTCAGTGCCTGAATCTAAAATGCCTTCAGAGCTCTTGCCATTTATCTTAAGGCTGAGCATAGGGCGGTCCCTCATGATTGTCTGGACCCAGTACAGGTCTGAGGAGCCTGGCTGAGAAGAGCCNTGCNATGNNCCTATTGCTGGGTGGGAGGTATCTAGAGGTAGAGGCAGAGCCTGTGCCAGGCATTGCCCTTGAAGTATTGATATCGGGTCTCAAGGGACACTGACCAGAATCTTAATTTTTCCGGTATAATCATTGTCTACTAGAGAGGGGTGGACTATAAGT
>NW_018393327.1:0-6881 GCF_900095145.1 Mus pahari
CCCAGCCTTAGTACTGCTCTCGGGCGCACTCCCCTCCTCGGGTGAGGAAAGGCGCTGGATGCCAGGTGGACACCCCTCCTCGGTCAGGGAGGAAAGGTGTTGGGTGCTGGATCAGCCTGCAGACAGCCGCCAGGCGAACACCCCTCCTGGGCAGGAGAGGCGCAGGACGATCCGGCATTTTCTTGATTATTGATTGGTATAAGAGAAGGAGAACACTGTGGACCTGGGCTCAATAAAAATGCCATCTGACTAAGCCAGAGGGAGCAGTTCAGTCATCACTGTGTCTATTCTAGATTCTAGGTTCCTGTGTTGAGTTCATGCTTTCTTTGATGATGAACTGCAATCTGTAAATTGTAACCCATTCCTCTTCAAGTTGCTTTTTGTTTTCTGTGATAACAGAAAGTAATCTAGCTCAAAAATTGTTTATCTAGAATAGGGCCTGCCCATTTTTTAAAAGGAGGATTGTGGAAGTGTTTTGAAATTTGAATTGGAAAAGCTAGAGGATAGAAATTCTTAGAGAAATGCACATATTGGTGGTTTAACTCTTGAAGTTTTAGAGAGAAATGTGAGAGTTCCTCAAAGGTTTTATAATGATTATTTATGTGTATATTTGAATAAACAATCTGTGGAAGTAAAATTATTGCCTTATAGAGACACTTGATACTAAATATCCAGGAGTGAAAAATCATCAGTAAAAAGCAAACAAACAGTTAAATAAATAAATGAACAAACAAACAAATAAATAGCATTATTGAGGTAAAATTCTTTGGAAAGTATTTACATAGGCTTGGCATGCAAAAGCTATTGTCCAGCGAGGCCAGAACTGGATGTCAAGCTCAAAGCCAAAGTTGACAATGTATAAGTATCTTTTGCCATACCCACTTCAGTAGTGACTCCCATTACCGGTTTGGAAACCTGGAAGCAGTCCCAAGGCACAAAGAGTTTCAAAAGAAACTCAGCCTCCTGAAGCCTTGACATCCCAAATACTCATATTCTCGAACCCTATCCTCACGTTAGTATGGTGTATGCTCTTTCAGTATTATAAGTGCCTTTAAAGATTGAATTTTTATCATATGTGAGTTTCCATAAGTGTTCCTTCAAGTCAACGAGCTTGCAATTCAGCAGGACTCAGTGAGAAGGTTACCTATTCATTAAACAAGCTTGGAATTCAGTAAGATTCACTGAGAAGGTTACCTATTCATTAAAATTCAAATTTACTTCTAGTAAAGACCTGTGAAACTAATTAGGCATTACAAAGAACAGAGCCAGAATAGCTCAGAGCTAGTCTGCAGAAGTGTTTACTGAGGAAAGGGTTTTAAAACCCCCTGAAACAGGTTTTCCTCTAGTCCCAAAGAAACAGCATAATTAAGGATTTACTGGGAATCCCTAATGGTGGGGGTTAACAATTAACACCTGGCTTCCTCCTCAAGCTGCCTGGTCCCCCCCCCCCGGTCTTTTGATGTATACAATCCTTTGTCTTGTGTCACTGTAATGCTTGCAGATGTATCCTGCCTGGCTTCCCTTGTTTGTTCTGTATTAAAAGTTTGATGCTCAATTTGAACATTACATTCAGATTTTATACTCTCTTTTGTTGGTCAGTTTGTCATTCACTGAATCCTTGCTCATCTGCAACCAAGACCCATTCCATGCATATAGGAGACCCCAGAAAGGAGGTAGGCTGCGGCAATCTTTTACATGGTTCTGACATTAAAGACATAAGAGATGCAAGATTGGGGTGAGGGTGTCATTAGGAACAATTAAGGCCTGGCTGTATGTAGCATGGTTGGAGACACTGAGGAGAGGCCAGAAGAGGCCATTGATGAGGTATAGCCTCAGTTTGAGACCCCAGAATTTTGAAGAATATCAATACCATGGGACATGCAGAAAGTTCAGTGGCACGTATGGTGTGGTGCCAGTCTTAGGTTATTAGATAAGCAATGTGTGCTTTGGTTGTCAGAACTGGAGAAGTTGGACTCCCAAAACCATTTGTTACCCAGAGAGTTGCCATGAGTTGTCATGACATTTGTTTTGTTTAAAAGTTATTGCTTTTTTAAAAAACAATTATTATTAGATATTTTCTTCATTTACATTTCAGATGTTATCCCTTTACTAGTTTCCTCTCCAAAAGTCCCATATACCCTCCCCCTGCCCTGCTCTCCAACCCAACCACTCCCACTTTCTCTTCCACTGTACTGGAGCATAGAGCCTTCACAGAGAGCATATAACATACTAGCATGCGGATAGGGTTTGTGTATATAGATTATTGAAAATGCCAGGACTGAATCTCCTTGAGATTCTTTTCCTCAGGACTTGTTCCAGGTTTTCAGGCCTGTTGTGAATCACCACTAGAGTGGGTGTGGCAGGGTCTGTATAACATCTGTCCAGGATCTTCTGGCTTTCATTGTATCTGGTGAGGAGTCTGGTTTAATTCTAGTAGACCTGCCTTTATATCTTACTTGACCTTTTTCCCTTACTGCTTCTGATATTCTATCTTTATTTAATGCATTTGTTGTTCTGATTTTTATGTGTCTGGAGGAATTTCTTTTCTGGTCCAGTCTATTTGGAGTCCTGTAGGATTCTTGTATGTTCATGGATATCTCTTTCTTTAGGTTTGGGAAGTTTTCTTCTATAATTTTGTTGAAGATATTTGCTGGCCCTTTAAGTTGAAAATCTTCATTCTCATCTATTCCTATTATCTGTAGGTTTGGTCTTCTCATTGTGTCCTGGATTTCCTGGATGTTTTAGGTTAGGATCTTTTTGAATTTTGTATTTTCTTTGATTGCTGTGTCCATGTTCTCTATGCACCTGAGATTCTCTCTTTCATCTCTTGTATTCTGTTGCTGATGTTCGCATCTATGGTTCCTGATTTCTTTCCTAGTGTTTCTATCTCCTGAGTTGTCTTCCTTTTGGTTTTCTTTATTGTTAATACTTCCCTTTTTAGGTCTTGGATGGTTTTGTTCAATTTCCATCACCTGTTTGGTTGTGTTTTCCTGTAATTATTTAAGGGATTTTTGTGCTTCCTCTTTAAGGACTTCTACCTGTGTAGTAGTGTTCTCCTGTATTTCTTTAAGTGAGTTACTAATGCCCTTCTTAAAGTCCTCTATCAGCATCATGAGATATGAATTTAAGTCAGAGCCTTGCTTTTCGGGTGTGTTGGGGAATCCAGGACTGGCTGAGGTGGGAGTGCTGGGTTCTGATGATGGTCAGTGGTCTTGGTTTCTGTTAGTAAGACTTACATTTGCCTTTCACCATCTGGTACTTTCTGGAGTTAGTTGTTATTGTTGTCTCTGGCTGGAGCTTGTTCCTCCTGTGATTCTGTTAGCCTCTGTCAGCAGTCCTGGGAGTCTAGCTCTCCTGAGTCTCAATGGTCAGAGTACTCTCTGCAGGCAAGCTCTCCTCTTGCAAGAAATGTACACAGAGGTCTGGCATTCAGACCTGCCTCCTGGCTGAAGATGAAGGCCTAAAACAGGGTCTGTCCCAGAAGATGGGTTGCTTCTGCAGTCTGTGCACTCACCTGCACATTCTGGTCTCTGAGGAAGCCAGGACACAAGATGGCTCCCTCACCTGCTTCAGCGATCAGAGCCCTCCCAGGCAGCCCCCTCTCCTTTGGCAGGGAAGGTGCCAGGATGTCTGGAGCCCAAAATGGAGTCTGTCCCACAAGCTGTGTTGCTTCTGCCTGTCCCAGAAGCTGTGTTGCTTCTGCAGTCCTCACTCTCACCTGTCCAGACTGGTCTCTGAGGAACCTGGGACATAATATGACTCCCTCACCTGCTCTGGCAGTCAGAGCCCTCCCAGGAGGCCACCTCTGTTCTGGCGGGGAAGGTGCCTGGATGTCTGGAGCCCAAAATGGGGTCTGTCCCAGAAGCTGTGTCACTTCTGCATGACCCAGAAGCTGTGTCGCTTCTGCAGTCTGCTCCTTCACCTGCACAGACTGGTCTCTGAGGGACCTAGGACACAAGATGGCTGCCTCACCTGCTACAGCAGTCAGAGCACAAACTTTTAAAAGAACAAATGAAAATTTCTGAGTTGAAAGCAGGCAACAACCTGAACTTGGGACTGGACTGTCTCTTCTCAGTTAAAATCACTGAGTGGATCACTCCATCTGGCCACAGCTCTTTCCTACAGATGCCCTAATAGGCTGAGGATAGGCGAAGTCAGATGCTATCAGGTGGTACCCTGACCAGAAAGCATGATCTTCACAACTGATTTATCAGAAAGAAAGAAATAAAAAGTGGTTATTTTAAATCTTTGACAGCTGCTCCACAGGATCTTTCTGGCCTTATTGTTTGGCCAACAATAATTGTACACATGGTTCAGAGAATTTACTTGGCCCAAGCTGAACAAAAAAGGTTGACAAAGGAGAACCACTTAAGCCTCATTCTGTCATCCCCTCATACACTTTCTCTCCAGCAAAGACAAAACTGGACTCCTGCTTCCCCGTGTCTGTGAATGTTGGGTACAAAGACTCACCACTAGCAAAGGGCCCAAGTAATCCTCCAAGGCTATGGTTCTGAGTGTCTGTATTACATCAGCCCACAAACTCATTTCACCCTTAAACTCCCACAGTAACTTTTTAAAATTAAAGTAAATCTTGCTAGAATATACTTAAGAAGCCTCATTTATTACTACACAGAAGGTTGGGATAGGCATCTCGAACTCACCTGAAGCCCCTGTGTGTGCTGCTCACTGAATCCTCACCTCCACACTGGGAACACAGTGCCACTGCCACTAGAGGCTGATTAATTAACTTTCCCAAGGTCACACCTTGAGTAAGGAGCAAGAGTCAGAACCAAGCCCTGCTAGAATGGCCAGTGTGGTCATGTTCTTTCCACTGCAGCAAGTCTACAATCAAGACTGCACAAAACACTGGAGAGCAAACTCTTTAAGAGCTTTGTTTATTTCGTATAAAACAAATTGTGTGCTCGAACAGGTGCCTGACTATTACTCTTCAATTTCTTGACCCAGAACTAAATTTGTTCAGCTTATAATGCTGATCTTTTACAAATAACTTGTCTTATTAGATTAGGTTCCTGACATTAGTAGGTACTTGCAGTAATTCTCAGTGCAGGGTTCAGATACATAAACAATGAGACACAAGTAAAGGGAGAAAAAAATGAGTCGTGAAAAGGAGAAAACAGCTCTAAATTTAGTGATAGAACAGATTACAGATGTCTGCCAGGAATATGTGGCCAAACTTCAAAAAGTTGTATAAAGTAGCACTCAGGATTTTGAAAACTGGATTTTAGTAATTTTTGAGTTAATTCCCTATTATTTAGTTTTATCCATGACCAAATTAACTTGGTGGTTAATCTCTTGACCAAATTCAATTATGACTAGAAAAGGCGCAGGGAAGGCAAATCAGCCTTCAACAGCGCCTCCACAAGGCCACATGTCTGAAAAATGGCGGTATTTTCAAGTTGAGGCCCAATTTTAATCAATAGATCTGAAAATTAATGTTTTATGGAATCTCTGTTGTCAGCATCTATAATTGCTTCTTTTTAGTTAGCAACCCATTGTTATATAAATGTTTTATGTCTTCAGAGACCATAATGCAAAGGTTCTGGTACTTGCTCCTATGAACGTAGCATCAGTGAGCCAGAACAGTGTTTAAGGATGTACTAGGCTATAATTTGTTTTGTTTCTTTGCCAGAATCACAGAAATTTACTGGAGTGACTAATAATAAACACAGGGAATAGCTAAGGAGACAGAATCTAAATTCTTCTCAGGACAAAATGAAAAACATTTTTTTCCATCTGAGTTCACTAAGTCTCCACTGCCAGATTTCACCAAGTCACAGGGTGATTTCTTTCAATCCAGCACAAATAACAGTATGCAGTCTTAGGATTGGAAGTACTCAGAAAGCTGCTTAGCTGATAGGGTCATTCCATTTCTGTCTAAGCTGATCAGTATCAGTTTCATGGAGGTTATAAGAAAATATAGAGAAAAAAAAAAGAAAAAGAAAAAAATAGAAGCCAGGTCCCTAATTCTGTGCCTCTGTTCGACATTCTGGGGGACTTCCTTATGCCTCTTTACTGAATCTTCATAGTATACAAAAGTCCTTCTAGTTAAACAATATGGGTCTTTTTGTTTTCTGTTTTTGTTTTTTTGTTGTTGTTTTTTGTTTTTGTTTTTGTTTTGTATTGTTTTGTTTTTTGCTTTTGGTTAGTTGGTTGGTTGGTTGGTTGGATAATTTTCCCACATCTCCCTCCTCAGTAACACTGATTACAAAAATACACCTTCCAAGAAGCCCTTCCCTCTGCCCTGGGAGAAGACATGGGCAGGGAGTAGGAAGTAGAAAGTGTTTCCAAAGCAAATAAAGGCCTGGGAGGTGATGCTCAGACATAACTAGAAGGCATCCCAGAGCATCTAGGGAAACTAAAATGCTACTTCAGGATTCTTCAGAAACTTCTCCCTGATGCACAAGTGTCCATGAACTTTATACCAAAGACTATATGAGGAGAGAGACACTGGGTGAGAGAACATGTGGCAGAGAATATTGGCCCCATTTTTGTTCTGACTCTATGGAACTGATCAGATGTGGAAGATATTATTCCTCACTTATATGAAGTATTTAGCACAAGATAAGAATACACTGCTACTTGGTAAGTATGTTAGCTCTTGTCATCATGACAAAAAGCCTAAGAGAAAGTTCTAAGGAAGGATGGGTTCATTAGGCTCATGGATTTGGGAGTTTCTGTCCATGATTTGCCATCTCTGTTGTTTTGAGTCTGTTGTGAGGTAGAACATGGATAGATATGCATGTAGAAGGTAAGAGTTGCGGTGATGATCACAGCCAGCTACTGGATGGAACACAGGGTCCCCAATGCAGGAACTAGAGAAAGTACCCAAGTACCTGAAGGGGGTTGCAACCCTGTAGGTG
>NW_018393327.1:7040-19972 GCF_900095145.1 Mus pahari
GACTGAGAAAGAGAACCCAATGCTTTGAGATGGAGACTCCACTACAACACCTCAAAGAATCTGGTTCCTCCAATATACCCCACCTCTGAATTTCCCATCCTGTCCTCAGCAGCTGGTAATAGCCTATAATAATCCATAACAAGTCTATACTCTCAGAAGATAATCACTTCCCCAAAGTCCCACCATGATCAGACTGAGGGACCTCACCATCAATATCTGAATGTCCGTGAGAACTTCCAGATCCAAGATTGTATTAAGCTCAGACTACAACTGACTCCCTTCTCTGGGGAAGTTTATTTTGGGACAATAAATGGATTGAGAATAGTATCCAGTGATTCTGATGTTTGCCACTATTTCAGATAAGCCTTGGTAGAGTTAAGGACCTGGTAGCATATATTCTTCTGATCCCAGTAACTCAAGGACAAACTTATACTGGCCAGACCTTCCTTTGTTTCCACAAGACACTCCATTTTCTTTCTCCGATGGCAAAGTCAAACAGCCAATTCCTGACATATGATTCTTAAAGAACACCCAAGCTTAGTTAACCTTGCCTACATAAACTGTAAACTGGATTAGCATCATGTAATATGTCCCAGTTCTGTGGAAAGTGGAGGAGCACCCCTGCCCCAGAGCTCACCTGTGGGACTGACAGACATCTTTGTTGAGTCAGCTGAGCAGCCCAAACATCTCTGCTCACATCCCTACCATGTTGCCTCTGTGATTACTTCCAAAGACTCAACTCCATGTAGAAATCTCCATGGTAGATTCTCCTTCCTAGGGCATACCTGCCACAGCAACTCACTTATAAGTCTTTGTTCATAACTCAGCTTCCTTGTGTCTGGGTTTCCCATTCATCAACTAAGCATTGTAATAGACTTCCTTCACAGTGTTATCAGGAGATAAATTAACAATATGTGTAAACTACACAGAAAACATTAGAAAAGTGATAAGCACTGTTTCATTGTTCTTACATTGTGATTTATTGGCATTGTTTTATTATTGTTGTATGTCAGTAGTATGTCAACTACTATTTCCCTTTTATATAACTTAAATTGGTTATAAATTGCAACAAGTTGAGCAGGAGAAATGATTCAGCTGGTAAAGGACTGATGGCCTGAGTTTGACCCTCAACAACAGAAAACAAGAGTAGACAAGTTTCAAGGGACCCTGTCTCTAACATTCACAACAAAAGCAAAACACCTGAGTTTTACAAGAGCCCTGGGTCACACATTTCCCTTCTGGCAGGGTTCACTCAGAATCTTTATTTAAACCTTCAGAGGTCTCAGAAAGAAAGTTCCCAACGAACTCAAGTGGGTTCCAGTGAGTGGTAATGGGGAAGGATGAAGCATGGCTTGCTGCCAAATGTTCTTTTGTAAGTTGTACTCCATACTTGTGCCTAGAGGTACAGGGCTGAGAGCATTGTGATAAACTATAAATTAACATATGGAACCTAGATCACAAATGCACAAATGGTAACAGTTGACCCTATTTTATTGTTCTCATTTGTTTTAAATTGACATCAAGTCATTCCTGGCTTCCCCTTGAGTGGCATATGAAAATCACATGTACCTGGAGCCCAGGTAATTAAATCTTGTTCAGCAGTGAGACAAATCTAACTAATTATGCACTGCCTCAAAACTTCTGGTGCAAAGAGAGGTGCCCTTGTCTGTTAGGACAGATGTGGAACATTATATATTTGTGTGTGCCTAGAGTGGGTATTTCACTCAGTGCCTCATGTGCATCCAAGACCCAAAGCAAAAACAACAGAGGTTCTGTTACAAAGAAAGGTCAGAGCCGAATCACCCAGAATTTGCCTGACATAATGATGAGCAGAGAAAGAGCAAGATGCAAACACAGAAGCCTGCCTGGCCATGTCTTTGAGGAGACATGGGCCCAGGCCAGTTGTTGTCTGCACTTCTACAAAAGCATGGCATGCAGTAAAGTCCCATTCTGAATCCATGAGCTATGGAGATCCTGGGGTTGCAAATAACCATCCTGAATATTGACCACATAATAATGCCTTGTTTTCAAACTCAAAAGCCTGTTCCTGCATGGATTTAGACAACTCAGTAAATAAGCCCAGAATCTTATGCTTGCAGAAATCTAGGACATATTGTTTTCTCAACATTGTTAGTGTCCAAATGCAGGCAGCTTCCTACCATCACCCTATGGCAATACTCACCCCCATAATCTCTTCTGAGACTGCAGCAGCTCCTACAGAACTGACTCCCCTCTTACATGTTAGCCACAAGACCACTGCCAATTCCACCAGAACAGCTAGCATCCTGCTCCTGTTATTTTTAGCATCAGGATCTGTGTTTGAGCTCTTCTTTCTGAAGGTATCTTCTCTGACCAGGCTAAGGAACAGACTGAGAACTCATGGGAGCCCCTTCAGGGAAGTTCTTTGGACACCTCCCCATCATTAGATACTCCATAACCTGTTTATCTGGTTCCATTTTCCCCCAGCTTCCTGCCAGAAAACATGTCATGAGAGAACAGAGAACATTCCTTGCTGTTACACCTGAACATCCAGTGCCCCGAAAAGATATTCAACAAAAACTTATTAATTACAGTTACTAAAGACTAAATAATCAAGTCTAAACCAAGACCAAACTGAAAAAGATATGAGTCAGCTGAGATGGCCGTGCTTGGAGCATCACTCTACTCGCGCTGGTGTATGTTATTTTGTTTCATCTAATCCACCTCTCTCTAAAGTATATTGTGAGTGGCACATAACCTCCAGTGTTTTGATAATCTCAAATTTTTAAGTTAAAGAAATAAACTATCAAGAAACTTAAATATTCTCAAGTTCAAATTGAGAGAGAAAAAGAGATCACACAAAATTAGGCCTGTCTTCAGAACCTATCCTCTTCCTATAGTCTAAGGAGTTGAAATCATAAATGCTTATAAGTGTATATATACACACATACACACACAGATACACACATACAAACACACACACACACACATATATANACACACACACACTCACACACACATACACACACACACACACATACACACTCATATCTCTCACACACAAATATGACTGACCTTGATATCTCATTGAGTCACGTAAGTATGATCTGTCTATATAAACTAGATGATTGCTGGCATCACACTCAACAGTTGTGTGTTTCAGCTTCTTTCTTACCAGGTAACCGCTGTATCCATGCTCCCCACCTTCAAGAAGATGGTAGGAAATAAAAAATTTTTAAAAAGTCTTTGTAGGCCATTCCAGACTTTCATCAATAAAAACAATTTTCCAAAAGTCAATTTCATTGTTTCTGGAATATAGAAAACACACCAGATTTTCTAAAATAGTATGCTTTGTTTTGTTTTGTTTTGTTTCCTTTGGCCCACTAACTATGAAAAGAAGAGGTTGTACCAGATGGCCTCTGAGATCTCTGCCAACTTGAATCTCCCAGAAACCAACAGCGTGGAAAAAATACAGACTTTGAAGAAAACAGCCCCAAATTGTAATGGTGAAACTCTCTCAGATTTTATTATTGTGTAAAACTGACTTAATAAATTTGCTTCTAATAGTAGTTATTAAGACTAATACGGTACTTATCACAAGACCCTGAACACAAGTATTTTTTTAATGAAATTGTTTTTTTATTACATATTTTCTTTATTTAGATTTCAAATGTTATCCCCTTTCCTAGTTTCTCCTCCAAAAATCCCCTATCCTCTCCCCCTCCCCCTGCTCCCCAACCAACCCACTTCCATTCCTGGTCCTGGCATTCCCCTATACTGGGACATACAGCCTTCACAGAACCAAGGGCCTCTTCTCCCATTGATGACCGACTAGGCCATCCTCTGCTACATATATAGCTAGAGCCACAAGTTCCACTACACGTTTTCTTTGATTGGTGGTATAGTTCCAAAGAGCTCTGGGGGTACTGGTGAGTTCATATTGAAGTTCCTCCTATGGGGCTTTAGTCCCCTTCAGCTCCCTGTGTATTTCTCTGGCTCCTTCATTGGGGACCCTGTGCTCAGTCCAATGCATGACCGTGATCATACACTTCTGTATATGCCAGGCTCTGGTAGAGCCTCGAAGGAGACAGCTATATCAGGCTCCTGTAAGCAGGCTCTTGTTGGTATCTTCCTAGTGTCTGGGTTGGTGGTTGTTTATGGGATGGATCCCCAAGTGGAGCAGTCTCTGGATGGTTGTTCTTTCAGGCTCTGCTCCAAACTTTGTTTCTGTAACTCCTTCCATGGCTGTTTTATTCCCCATTCTAAGAAGGAATGAAGTATCCATACATTTGTCTCTCTTCTTCTTGAGTTTCATGAAACACAGGTATTTTTAAGTGATGACCATTGTGATTGCTATGAAGAAATTTGTTTCCTCCTAAAATGACATATTGAAGCACTGCACTCATAAAAATATCATTTTACTTAGAAACAATATCTTTGTAGAGATGATAAGGTGCAAATGAAGACATTAGGCTATCCATAAGTGACACAGACTGGTTTATTTATATAAGGCTGAATCTGGGTATACAGAGAAGCATATGCACTGGATTCAATGGGTCAGGGATTGGTGATGACAAGGTCAGTGTGATGCCTCCACCAAAGAACATCAGGATGGTTGACAGCCAAGACCCAAGCAAGAGGAATGGGCAAAGTATCCCCCATATCACTCAGAGGGAACCAACTGTCCTCCCCTTGATCTTAGACTTCTGATCTCCAGTGCCACGAAACACAGTTTCTAGTATTCAAACTAGATTACTGTTATGGTACCCTATACATTAAGACAGGACTCTGAACTGCTCATACTTGGTGGATTTATAATGTGTTTTCACTTTACAGTTGGTATTTTTCAAAGTATTTTGACAACCAGCTCCAGGATAAAAAATATTTTATTTGACTATATATACATATATATGCACACACAAAATACTAGAAAGATTGATTAAAATATAGTACAGACTTCTCATTCCCAAAATACACTGATTTTTCAGCTGTTAATTTAAATTGGTCATTAACCATAACTTGACTTCACAGTCCCCATTTGAGAGGTACTAGAAGGACAACAAACTCCTGCAGAGTGTGGCCATGCCTTTCATAACTTAGGCTGCTAATACCCAAATGATTCCCTGCCAATTTCAAGTCAACATATATTTGATGCCTTTTTATGTCACTGCTTTGGGGTGCCAAGATATTCAACATCTATGGGAATTTAAAAATAACTACCAGAAAAGTATGTGTTGAAGACTGTTGGATATTCTTCAATGTTAAGATTATACTATGATGGAAAGGCATGCTAGATGTTTATCTTGGATGGTACTGACTCTCCCAAATGATGCTCAAATAGTGCACATCGTTTTGTACCAGGTATCCACTTTAGTAGCCATTGACCTCTGACCTAAATTTCTGGAAATCCTGACCGCTGCAGAACTGTTTAGCTGTTGTGGGATGATTAACCACCTGCTCTGGCTTCTGTACACTCACTTATCATGGTGGGCATGGTGCTGAGATATCACCTAACATAGCTAGGGGAGTGAAACAGTTTTTCACATTCCATACAGATGGAGTAATAGTGATTTTCACCTTTAACTTTTCCTCTACCCATTTCTGTGTAGCATGTTTCTGATTTACCTTAGAGACCATGATCCTGCTAGCAATTATTATAAATGTGGCTAATTATAATCAATACTAGGTCTGTGGTCTTTTCCTTGTGGCCTTGAATGCCATAATATTCTTGGAGGCCCCAGTGACATCTTGGGGAACCCCAAACTCAGGTATGGCCCTAAGCAGGAGCCCTAAGCAGGGGCAAATCCAAGACTAATTGGAGGGACAGGGGAACCTGACACCACAGCTACCACAAAGTAAAGTCAGTAGTCAGGGTCAGGCCCTAGACAAATTCAGAGAACCAGGGTTAAACAACCTTAGTGCAGAGTGAGCAAATTCATAGACTTGAAAGTCAGAGGGATTCCCAGACTGTGACCATTGCAATTTTTCAAATTAAAACAAAACAAGAAAGCCGGTCAGTGGTGGTGCACGCCTTTAATCCCAGCACTTGGGAGGCAGAGACAGGCAAATTTCTGAGTTTGAGGCCAGCCTGGTCTACAGAGTGAGTTGCAGGACAGCCAGGGCTACACAGAGAAACCCTGTCTTGAAAAACCAAAGGGAAAAAAAAAACAGAAAACAAAAACCAAGAGTAAGAAAGGTTGGCTGATGCACATTCTTAAGACAGGACTGATTGAACAGGGAGTCGTTCCTTTCAGACATCTGAAAAGACCAACTGACACACACTCTAAGACAGGACCAATTGGCATGTGGTCCTGAAAGTCCAGAAATCTGGGAGACACTGGGGAGATCAGACACAATCATAGATCCAGTCTCCAGGGCCAGAACAAGAGACATACTCCTGTCTCCCTAGTTTAGGCATATGAATGAAAGTGACCACTATATGCCTTTTTGTCTGGCCTCTGGCTGCATGAAAGTTCTAAGTTCTATCCTTGCAAAAATTAGAAGGGTTTGAGAAATGGATGTTATAGTTGTTAGAAATAGCTCAGAAGACCTTTAACAATAGAGATCCAGATGAGAAGAAAGATAAGAGGCTGGCTAGAATAATGGTGGTCACATTCAGGGAAGGGCACAATAGAAACCAAAGTAAATCAGATGAACAAGATCATCCTTGAGCCAGATTGGTGGACAAGTGTGCACATGATAGAGAAATAGGAAGACTGAGTGCCCACAGTGCAGGTGGGGAAAAGGAGGACAGATCCTCAGTCTTATAGGATCAGATTGATAATGCTGAGGCTCCATAACAATGAGCCCCCAGGAACCCAAAGTCACAGGAAAAGTCAGAGGGCAAAACTCCTCAGTTTCTAGTGGATAATGGTTTAGGCCATTCAGTGCTGACCCAACCCCTAGCTCACTAAGAGAAGAACTACTTCAGGGGGCCAGCGCTGATGGGGGGGGGGGTCTGGTACTGAGGCAGGACACCAAAGGTCTCTGACCTTGTAACTATCTCTCACTGTTTTGTGGCTCTGAAATTGATGGTCTCTGAAATTTTCTCTCTCTCTTGCAACTCTGTAGTTAAAAGCTGCTTTCTTCTGGCAAATTGACTCAAGCTGATAGCAGCAGAGGAGTTAGAAAAAGGCTTAGTTTCTCTCTATCTCAAAGTCACCCTCTAGGCAAGAGAGTTCATTAACTCCTTGTGAGCCAGAGATAAAAGAAGAGGAAGAAAGGTAGAATTCATGCACACACATAGACACACAGAGACACACACTTTGGCCAGGCCTGACTACCTGTCTCAACAATTCCACAAGTTTTCATGCATACTTACATACATACACACATATGTATATACATACATATGGACAGACATATACATGTGTAGTGAATGGGGCAGAGCCACAAAATCTACAGATATACATTTGTGGATAGGCAGAGTCCCAAAAGCCACACGTTATTTCTTCTCTTTGGTAATTTATACCTTCTTAGACAACAGATCTTTATAAAATTACATCATAGATGAAATCTTACACAAAAGGAGAGTTATAGAATGATATCAATAGTAAGTTTAAAGCAGTGTTTCATGCTATAAGCTCATTATATGTTCAAAGCAATAGTGCACACCTGTGACTTCATCTTTGGACCTGACCTAAGAATGAATTTTCTTTCTTGATCACAATTTGTTCCAAGCCTGCTTTCTTATCCTAGAGCAATTAGTCCATGACACATGAGATCCATGTGTAGCTTTATTCTATAGGGGGCTTCAGATTACTTGTATCAGTTTAAGAGCTCTATAAAATCATTATCAGAAATTGTGAAATCTTCACTTCATCTATACAGCACTACTACATGAGAGTACATCTTCATGTTGATCTGCAGGAAATGCCTAGGAATCATGTGCCTATGCAATAGTGACAGTAAAAGACATATCAGCAACAAGCAGTCCTGGAATGATGTCTATGTGACCTTGCATCTCAGAGGTCACCAATTGCAGGCCTGCAAAATGGTGTTCCATCTCCAGAAAATTCACTTGTTTGCCTTAGACCTTTGTAGATGGCATCTGACAAACCATCATACAAGGGGCCACAGGGAACCTACACATAGATCACTATTTGAGAAGTGAACCTTCAAAGGAGTACTGTGATTTATGGTTTGTTTTTTTTTTTTTTTTTTTTTTTTGGTTTGGTTTGGTTTTTGCCAAGCTGGATTGTCCATATCCCATGATTAGTAGAGCTTAGTTGTTCAAACTTGGAGCCACCATAAACAGTTCACACTCAACAATCCTGGCAACTTGCATCTTATCAGAAGATAATCATAATCAGACAGAATAGAATAATGAGGAACTGGGAGTGGGCAAACCCCTCCTGAGAGAATTAATGCTGAGGTTTCCCAGACTGGCCTCAAATCAACCGCCAATCATTGTACAACTCTTGAGCTCAGCCTCACCTAAAATGGTAATGAAGTACCCAGTCTCTAGAGAAGCTGAGGTGGCAGGCATTAGAGAGCACAAAACGATTCCCAGCTGGTGTTTATATTTGTTCTATGTGGCATTTTTCAGGGTTTTATACTCTAGTCTAGCAAGCAAATTCCAAATTAATTGATTTATAGGATTTAACAAAAATATTCTAAATGAAAACTCTTTCTGTATATGTCCAGCAGATCAGCAGAAGGGTCAGTCAGCTCATAACCATCAGGAAGAAAAGAAAAACAAGGATTATCATTTTATCATTGCTCTGACCCAAACTGTGAGACTGAGTTTGTCCAAGAAAGGCACGTGGGGCATTCTAGAAAACTCTACCCCAGGTTATATGTACAGGAAATGTAGCCCCTCTACTCTAAGAGTTGTGATCTAGAGTGAATAGAGCACACAATCTGGCTTAAGAGCTGGACAATTGCCTGAATAAAGAGGGCATTCCCACTATGAGGTCCAGGAACTTGTTAGAAAGAAAAGAATAGAACTCCCAAACTATTGTTACACTTCTCCTCATGAACACAGGGATCACCAGGGCTTCTGCCTTGGCAACATCAGCTTTAATTATTCAAGATCAAGTTTTTAAAATGAAATAATAGAATAAACCAAGACATACAACACTTTAAAGATTCCTTAGGACAGCTTGAAAAAACAAGGAGATTCCCTGGCAGAAATGGTTTTGCAAAACCATCAGGGATTAGATTTGTTATTTCTAAAGGAAGGATGCCTGTGATATTAAAAAAAATTCTGTTTGTATGCCAACAACTCAAGAGTTATCTAAGAAACATTAGACATGGTCCAGAAAAAGCTAGATACAGGAGCAAAGGCATACACTGAGGCCTCTTTCATCAGCACCAGTCTCTTTTGTCTCAGGCCCCATGACTTATGGTCATCTAAGGTTTGACAGCCTTTGCTGGACCTGTTCTTTTACTGCCTCATGGTGTTATGATCAGCCTTTGCATTTTAAATTAGCTGCTTACAATAAAGTCTAATGATTAGAAGAATCAACTCTGTTAAAATATTAGCCCTACCAGCTGGATATCAACCCATACCTCAACATGTATCAATAATTTGACTTATATGATCTAGAGGCAGTGGGGAATGTAATAACTAAAGAAATTTAACTTTGTATCAGGCACCCACTTTAGTAGCCATTTGCCTCTGACCTAACTTTTTGAAAATCCTGATCACTTGCCCCCTCCTCAGAACTGTGTAACTGTTATGAAATGAATGACTACTTGCTCTGGCTTCTGTTTATTGCTATAGGCAGAAGGAATGACACAGATCCTCAGTGTAGCTGTAAATTCCACAGGGGGGGGGGTAATTGTGGATTTCATCCTTTAAAAACTTTTCCACCTATTTCCACATGGCATATCTCTGATTTGACTTAGAGACTATAGCCCTGCTAGCAATTATGATAAATTTGACTAATTATAATTGGTATTGTGAAGTGGAAATTTCTGGTTGTGTCTTATAATGTAGAATCACATGATGTTTCTCTGAAGCAAGACTAGTGAGAGAACACAGATGTTTGCAGAGAGTATAAGTAGGATGAACAGATAGTGGCAGGGCATTTGCATGGGGAGCTTCTCATTGCAACTCAGTAGTCTCTCGTCTTTGCTGATCTTCACTTCATTGAGCAAGGCACAGCAGAGAACTGGCTGAACTTGGTCACTGCCACTAACTCGTGCCAATTCAGGGGGGGGCAGGTGGTTTCTGCTGGATCATGCTAACATTGCTGATTCATGTTTAGGGATGCTTTTGAACTGGACTGCTGGTATCCTGACAAATGGAGATTAGAATTGCCCCCAAAGCACCACTTCTAAACAGTTACACATCCCCTTGTTCTATTTATAATTTTTCCCCTACCTTTGGGTGCTGGGCTAGAAGTGGAGATTGAAGTGTTAGAGAACCCTTATCAAATAGGTTTTAAAAAATCTAAGCCTATGGTATTGAGTCTGCAGTCTTTTACCTGTGGTCTCAAACTCCATAAGAGTTGAAGTGTGGATTGCAATGTTCCCAAATTAACACATGTGAGACATGGTTACTGCAGTTATAAGTTAACAAGTTAACTTATGTACATTATCTCTCTTTCTTTCTCTCTCTCTTCTCTCTCTGTCTCACTCTCTCTCTCTCACACACACATACACACACACACAGAGAGAGAGAGAGAGAGAGAGAGAGAGAGAGAGAGAGAGAAATACATTCCTGTGGCAAAAAGAAAGTGTTCAGTATTTCAAATCACATTGGTGCATGTCAAAAGAAACTGCATAAAATGGGCATAAAATATGTGATAACAATAAAAATAAATGTAAAGCAGGTCTTGAAAATTTTTCCAAATCTTTCAATATAAAAGGAACTTCATAGAACTTTTTGTCAAATATAACAATCTTAAAATTGTACATACTATTACCAAATTTAAGTTGAAGGGTGGCAAAGGTTTTTAATGATATATAATAAAAGGCAAAAGATGTCAATTATAAGGGAAAACTAATCTGTCTCACCACTCTCTTTGTATAGATAATCCAGACACAGTAGGCAAAACACCTTAAAATATCCTAGAGATATGTCAGGGAATATTCTAGAGATATTTTTAGCATTGTCTATATAGGGTCAGCCTGGGGTAGGAGAATTCAGAAAATACCCATAAAATCCTTGCTGAAGGATGGGTTGGCCTGAAAAGAAACCTACACATTTACCATAGCTTTTTGAGATAGGAAGACAGAGAGGAAGAGAGGTCATGAAGTCATGAGAAACAGGTAAAAGGGCACAGGAATAAAACTGAAATATTCTAAGGCTAGTGTGTTTCAGAAGAACACCATGACATAGTGTCTCTGGATGAACAGTTCATGCAAACAGCGATGCTGAGGAAAAACAATTCATTCTCTGTGGCTCTGTGAGCAGGTACTGAGACAACAGCACTACAGAAGGTGCTGGCAAAAGAACACAGAGTCTTAGGCAGAAGCTTTCCTAGACACGGCTCCTGTAGCAACAAATAGTAACAGTTTCCAGGCATTTATCCATGACAAACTCACAGAAACAACCAAACACAGAAACAAAGCAGGAGAAAACAAAAGATGCAACCAAAAAGGGAGGGGTGACAAGAAAAACTTAAAACAGAAAAATCATTGTACAGATGAGAGTAAAACAGGAATTGCAACAAGAAAATAAGTACCATGAATAAGAAATCATAGTTAAAGGATTATGGATGCTAGAAAGTATTCAAAGCAGTGCAACAGTACAAGAGATTTACAAGTAAATTGCAGTTACAAGATGAACTGGTTACAAAGTTTTCCAGGACTTATTGTAGAGGGAAATAATGGGCTGTAGTATATCACAGGTGCTATCTTCACCCAGTTTTGAAGTCATGGAAAATACAACACAACAAAACAACAACAAAAAGAACTTCAATTTCCCTGGTCCAGCATTTCGCTAAGACCCTACTCCAACCACTGCCCTTCCGTGACTCTCTCACTTTCCAGAGCTCAGCACTCATACTGTACATACCTTCCTTAAAGGTGCCCAACACTTAGGGCTTAGGAGAAATTCGAGACCACTCCAGAGAACAGAAGTTCCTGTCATTGTGCAATCTAGGAACCGCAGAACCTACCCACCCAAGGGCCACTTGTTCTGGCCTTGGGGAATGCCTTCTCTGGCCCTCTATTTCATCATTTTCTCCTTGCAGCTATAACAAAAAGTTAGGGTTTCCAACTGCCAGTTTAGAAAATCTCTCACCCTACTACCATGATAAGTAGGCAAACCTTATACCAGTTCAGGAGATTCCACACATATATACCAGCAAAAAAACAACTTTTAAATCCAATTAAAAAGAGAGAGAGAGAGAGAGAGAGAGAGAGAGAGAGAGAGAGAGAGAGAGAGAGAGAGAGAGAGATTGGTTCATTTGTTTAAAAATTACTAAAATTTCAACCTTTTCTCCCCGAGGAGGGGTGTCTGCCTGGGAGCAGTCTCAAGGCCGGAACCGGGGTGTCTGCCCAGGAGGAGTCTCCGGGCCTGAACCGGATCCCGTTTCTGGTTCCAGTCATCCAGCACCTTTCCTACCCGAGGAGGGGTGTCTGCCTGGGAGCAGTCTCAAGGCCTGAACCNNTAGGAGAGCCATCTTTGCTCCTGTGCACTGCCAGGGAGAGGGCGGTCTGCAGAAGTGACACAGCTTCTGGGAGGGGTCCTGTTTCTGGCTCCAGTCACCCGGCAACTTTCCTGCCTGAGGAGGGGTGTCGCCAGGGAGGAGTCTCAAGGCCTGAGCCAGAAGGAGAGCCATTTTTCCTCCTGTGCTCTGCTTGAGAAGCGACACAGCTTCTGGGAAGGATCCCATGTCTGGTTCCAGTCCTCCAGCAATTTTTCTGCCAGAGGAGGGGTGTCTACCCTGGAGGAGTCTCAAGGGCTGAGCCAGAAGGAGAGCCATCTATGTTCTGGTTCACTTGGGCTCCAGTCTGTGCTAGCAAGAGTGTGGACCACAGAAGCTACACAGCTTCAG
>NW_018393328.1:0-2804 GCF_900095145.1 Mus pahari
CAAACTGGTCCATGTTCTAAAGCTTGTAGCAGAAACAATAAAGAAGACATGAATGGAGGTAACCCTAGAAATGGAAAACCCAGGAGAGAGGTCAGAAGCTACAGATGCAACCATCAACAGCAGATAACAAGAGATAGAAGAGAGAATTTTGGGCATAGAAGATAACCGAAAATAATGGCACAATGGTCAAAGAAAATAGAAAACATAAAAGGCATAAAAGGCTGTGCTTTTACTACATATATGCAATAGTTTCAGCCAATACTCACCTTTTTGTTGGTTGTTCAGTTTCTGGGAGCCCCCAATGTCTGAGTTAGTTGCCTACTTTGGTCTTTTTGTTAAATCCTTCTATTTACGTACTTCAGTACTCCCAACTCTTATACAAGGCTTGCTACACTCCATCTAGTATTTGGCTGTGGGTCTCTGTATCTATCTCCATTGGGTGCTGAGTGAAGCCCCTCAGGGGACAATGAGCCTATACTCCTCTCTAAGATCATAACACCATATCATTAACAGTGTCAGGGATTGGTTCTGGCAAATGGTGTGTCTCAATTTGGGCCAGTTGTTCTCTGGCCAATCCTTCTATCTCTGCTCTATCTTTGTTCCAATATATCTTGTAAGAAGGGCACATTTTCAGTTGATGCTTTCATGGGTAAGTTGCTATTCTTATGTATGAGGGCCCAGACAAATTTGAGTGGTGCCATCATTGATTTGGTAGTCCTGGATTCTATAAGAAAACAGGCTGAGCAAATCATGATGAACAGTCCTCTAAGAAGCACCTCTCTATGGTGCTTCTTATGTATGAAGGCTATTCTTATGTATGAGGGCCCAGTCAAATTTGAGTGGTGCCATCATTGATTTGGTAGTCCTGGATTCTATAAGAAAACAGGCTGAGCAAGTCATGATGAACAGTCCTCTAAGAAGCACCTCTCTATGGTTCTGTAGCAGCTCCTGCCTTCAGTCTCCTGCCCACTTTGAGTTCCTTTCCTGATTTCCTTCAAGTTCAGCCTATGATTAACTCTTTCCTCCTCAAGTTGCTTTGATTGTAGTGTCTCTTCAAATCTGTAGCGGTTTTGCCTTATTCTCCTTGTATTCTAATACTAATTTGTGGACCCCAGCACTAGTTGCCCCAGAGTGAGAGCTTCTGCATGTGAGACACTGGGTGACTCTACCCCAGTTAGTTATGGTTGGTAAGTAAAGATGCCAACAGCCAATTCCTGGGAAAAAGTGACATGGGTGGGGTCTAGGTTTCCAAGGTATGAAACCAAAAGGAACATAAATAAAGTGTAGGTGAATGAAAGTAGAAGCCACCATGTGTTAGTGGAGGCTCCTAGCACATATGTAGCAGAAGACTGTCTTGTTTGGCCTCAATGGGAGGGGGTGTGCTGAATCCTATAGATACTTCATTACCCAGAGTGGGGTGATTTCTATGGAACATCCTTTCAGAGGCAAAGGGGATAGGGAATGGAGAAGAACTCTGAGAATGGGTGAAGAGGTAATAGATATGAATCCATTTTAAATTATTTTCATGATGACATCCAGTTAGACCAGCATCATTTGTTGAAGATGCTTTCTTGTTTCCATTGTATAATATTGGTTTCTTTATTAAAACCATATATCCACAGGTTATGGATTTACATCAAGTTCTTCTATTTGAGTCCATTGATCTAACTGTCACTTTTTATGCCAATATCATGCAGTTTTTATTCCTATAGCTCTGTAAACCACTTGAAATCAGGGATAGTAAAATCTCTGAACCCTTCACAAACTCAAGTCCAAGTAGATCAAACACTTCAACATAAAACCAGACACACTATGTCTGATAGAATGGAAAGTAGGAAATAGATTTAAATATATTGGCACAGGAGACTGCATCATGAACAGAACACCAACAACTCAGGCACTTAGATCAAGAATCAATGAACAGTAAGTACCTCATGAAAGTGAAAAGCTTCTGTAAGGCAAAGGATACCATCAAAAGTGGCAGCCCATATGTGACAGAGGCCTGAATTTCAAACTATATGAAGAACTCAAGAAACCAGACATCAACATGCCAAACAATCTAATTTAACAATGGTTTACAGATATAAACACATAAATCTCAACAGTGGATTCTGAAATAGATGAGAAGCATCTGAAGAAATTTTCAACATCCTTAGCCATCAGGGAAATGCATACCAATATGTGGCACACCAATGCCAGCAGAGTCTGTGAGAAAAGTTTCACAGACTGAGGTGATAGACTTCAAAAGAAGGAGGTCTCCTGGATCCTGTTGTGGACCTATTGGCCAGAACAATATATTGAGCTGTAGTCCTCATGGCAATTTATCTGCTTCATTTTCTCTTATTTTTTCTTAATTACATGTTCCTGGCAGCCTAGGCCAAGATCTTAAGCAAGAATAATGGGTAAGAAATCATCCCTTGAGATGTGGGTCAGTAACATGCCCTTATCTGTGGGGAAACCAAAGCTTTACTTTAAAAATCATTTACAAATTATATAATAGTACTAAGACAGATAAAAACTTTCCCAACAATACAATTTCTATGCCTAGACATCTGTTATCGGAGGTGGTCTTTGGTATATGGTAAAGAAAACCTTAAAAAAGAATTAAAAATTTAAATTTACACATTTAGGACTTATAAATAATCAGGCATTAGATGTTTAACAGTAATTGACCATAGAGATTTATTAAACAGTGCTTAGAAATATGCCACTAGATTTGGATAACTGGCCCACTAAATACACACTTTCAGAGTTGTTTTACTGGGATCCTTTCTTTTTTTCCAATTTTTATTAGGTATTTACTT
>NW_018393329.1:0-1306 GCF_900095145.1 Mus pahari
AAAATATCCTAAGAGTAGAAGAACCAAAAGGATGGTGGTGGAAGATAGAAGGAAGGATCATTCTTCCAGCAAATATTGACAAGATTCTGGAAAGGAACTTTCACCAGACTACCAGACTGGGGTCCAATATACTTTCTGAGTTGTCGAGAATGTTAATACTAGACTTGAAAACCCAGAGTTGCAAAAGATGAGTCCCTGGACTGGTGGGACAGCATTGTCCTTGGTTGAGGAACCTGAGAGGCCAACTTACATGGAATCTCAATACTGGCCATCTATAGGTCCTCAGAATCCAGTGGCCCTGGAGCCAAAGCTTCTTCCTGAAGCTCTACTTCTGGGTCTCTCCTCTGCTGCAGGGCCTTCACAAAACATTCTTTCTTTTGCCTGCCTTGTGGATGGCAACAGGGATCGCAGCAGATACTCAGACCCTGGGGTCAGGAGGACAGGAGAGCAGGCCGGAAGTGAACTTCCAGGCTACATCCAGCCACATGCTCTCCTCCCTCTCCCAGTTATCCACTGTTAGCTTTCCACTCTAGGCACAGGAGTTCTAGGACCCCTTACAGCAACCCCTTACAGCTCTATGGTATGGGGAAGTACCTCAGGATGTCACTTCCTGAATTATCTAGGAATCAGGACCTCCCATATTCTCTATGGCAACTTATTCAGAGCAGCTTGGCCCCATCCCCTCCTAGGACAGAAGGCATGTCTCCAGTTTTATTGTTTTGTAATTAAAGTCTTTAATAATAAACAAGAAGCTAAACAATGTCTTTGGGTTAAAAATAGAAATTAGATTCCTTTACCTTCCTTGCACTAAGATAGCGCCCTGGAATCTAATGGAGTGTCTTACTGGCTTCACCAAGTATATTCAGGGAATCCTACACTGCATCCCTCTGCTGACATTGTTTTGCTGAGTGTATCATGAGCATGACTTTGTTTCTGTACAGATTCCCCCTCATAGTTTTGCAGGGTGCTGCATGTCAGAAAAATCATGTTTACTCATTATCCTCCCCTCCCCCTGCTTACCAACACACCCACTCCTTGTTCCTGGCCCTGACATTATAGCACATGAACTATAATGTGTTTAACTGCAGCTCCTGGATATTATCCATGGCTAACTGTTTTTATTGGTGCTACCAGAGATGTATGAGAAGTAGCCAAGGTAGGCTTAGAGAGCAGAATATATTTCAACTTACATCTTGCTAGAGGATATTTTTAGAACCCTCTTTCTTAGAACCTTGAATAATATGTGGACCCACTTGTCTGTGCAGTGCTTATACCATACTTGTAGAATCAGCAAATATCTGCATGG
>NW_018393329.1:4122-9019 GCF_900095145.1 Mus pahari
ACTTATCATAAAGGTTGGAGCAGATCTGTCACCTCTTGTCTAGGATAACCATGCAGAAAAGGCATGAAATGACTAAGTGATAAAATGCAGAATTGAGAATTTCCTCTGTGGATAGAGGTGGAGAAAGGAATAACCATTTAAGGCCACCTAACCAGTGTTGGGATGAAGCTTCAAACTATCCTGCATGCATGGAGCCTGAAATAGAGGTCACATGCCTATGGTGGAGAGAATGTCTGTGCAAGGCTAGGAAGGTAGAGCAATAGTTGATATGGATCTTAACCACACTAGATCTCAAAGTTTATTCAGGAAGTACTTCTTCCAGTGAATGCTTCATTTTTGTGAAGGTCTCCTGGAACAAATCTAATTTCTGAGACTGTGAGTCAGAGACTTAATGTGTGGATGAATTAATCTCCTAGCTCCCCAATATGGTGCTGTCAAACTAGGGCTCTTATACAGAAGTGGGAGAAGGAATGAGGGATGTGTCAAGTTACCTACTGTCTTTGGTCATCTTCTCTTTCTAAGCTAACTCTGACACAGAAAGGGACACCTGCAAACACACAGGAAGCAAAACAGCATCAAGTGATATGGGTCTTCTTGTACATCCTTCAATTCTCTGGTGGATCCTGAGCCTTACTTACTTGTACCTCTTCAGTGTAGTGTTTGACTGTTTTGGTAAATTCTACCTGTCAGGTATATTAACCTGGCTTCTATGACTGCTATTTGTGAAGGTAGAGAACAGCATGACATCTGTATTTAAATGACTAAACTGTCCCAAGTATGCAGTGTGGACTGAGACACTTCCTTTTCTTTTTCATATAGATATTCCTGGTATTGACATCATTCTGTTAGCCATTCTCAAGGACCAATCTTGTAGCAACCAAATTGACTATGGAGTCTCAAACTGCCACTTGCCTTGTAGCTGTTTCAGAAGATGAGTGAGGTTACAGGCCTGGAATGTAACTCAGGGTGCATGGACATTTACTAGGTTCAATCATAGCACTGGGAGGTCAAAGAGAAGGAAAAATTGACCCCACTCATCCAGACTCGTTGGAGACAAAAACTGTGAGGCTCCATGGAGGCTTTGAAAGTCTGCCACCCTCCTCATAGATCCCTCCCAGGGTCCATTTATTGCCCTTAGTTGAGTAGATATATTCTCTGGGGAAAGTTTTCATAGTTGGGGTATAACCCAGAATATAAATACAGATATATAGATTATTAAATTCTGTGTCTGTGGTGACTGGCTAATGAGATGACTCCGTGGATAAAGGGAATGTGACCAAGCATAGAGACCCAAGTTCCTTCCCTGTGACCCACGTCATAAGAGAGAAAAAAATCCATGAGTTATCTTCTGACTTTCATGTACTTGGGGGTGCCAGGTCTTAGACCACAGCAGCTAAAGCTTCCTACTGCTCACTTACACTGAGAAGTCTCCATCTGATACACACATGTAATTAAATTACTCTGTGATCCATTTGAGAGATTTAGTACTTTTGTATTTTTCATTTTTTTGCCCAGAACCTAGTGCAACCAAGGAGGCAGGCATCAGACCATCTCCTGAAACATAGATTAGGGCTTATGGATAGAGGCAATGTGTAACTGAGGTATGAAGATCATTTGGTCCAAACTATTCTAAATGGTTTCCTATACATGCCTGGCCAACTGTACTTGATGCTGTTGTTTCATTGCTGTTTGTTTGTTGCTATTGTTTGTTTTACTGTCTACCTCTGATAACCTCAAAGAGACAAAAAACTGTGATGAAATTCACACTAATCCCTGTGGCCTGTTGAAGCCTCACTAGATGTCAGAGTCAGCTTTAGTGAGGATGACTTGCCTGGATGATGCACAGCTGGTCTGGGTCATCTGTATTGCCATATACTAATATCATCCTTTGACTCTATAGCAGTTATCCATGACCCAGAGTCAAGAGATCTACAGTGTTAGCACTCCTAGGTTTAAGCAGACACCTGTTGCAAAGTACAAANGANCCTAAGANGGAGGCATATGNCCAGGCTGACAANAGTAGGCTTGGAGAAGATTAAATTGACCTNGGAGTANACAGTGGAATGTGAGTGGCAGGCAGAGGCCTAGTACAGATTGTCTGACAGTTTTCCAGGCTAGAAGGTCTTCCTGGTACTACAAGGTCTTTAGATCTATGGTTTAGGCAGCATAAGGAGAGTAATGATAGTCACTGTCTTGAGAATTTGCTGCTTATACAATTGCTTTCTATTCTGAATATACAGAGTGGAGTTGGCTCAAGGTCAAGAAGAAACAGCCATTGCTGTAGTTCATTCCTCTGAAGAATATTCTCCTTCTCTTTTCAGCCCACACAGATTAATCATGTTCTACCTTGTTCCCTGGACACTGACATGTCAGGGATATGGTCCTGCTTCCTTCTTTTGTTTCCCCAAAGATCACCTTTTAATGGCCCAGATGATCTAATTCAATCTTGCAAGACACAATTATCGAGCTAGTATAGTGGCACTGGCCTTTAATACCATGAGTGGTACAGGCAGACAGATTGCTCTGAAATCAAAGCTTTCTAAACAACAGGTACAGATTATGGGTTTTTTAAATTCAAGATCAATTCAAATAAGTTCCTGAGGTTGGGAAGTTTTAGGTTTACTTGTTAAGGAGACATTATACTTGTAGGAGGGGATAATGCAAATATTCACAGATAAATTGTGGAACCCAGGCCTTCATTCAGCTCCAAGGCAAGTGCATCCAGAGGATTAATGAATAATCTGCATTGGTGATTCTGACTAGCCCAACAAAAGAATACTAAAAGTATTTCTTATAAGGAAATAGTCCCACCAGTTCATATACAGTAAGATTCATAGCCCACACTTGGAAGTATTTTTTGGCAACATGTATTTCCATGCATCATGTGGGTACATGGTATCAGGAGACACAGAAGAAAGCTTTATATCCCTTGAAACTTGAGTTACTGACATCTCACACCATTGCATGTAATCCTAGCACTTGGGAGAGGAATTCAGCATCAAGAGTTAAGGAGCATCCTTGAATATATAGGAATTTTAAGTCACCTTCATTACTTTAAGGGCTTCATTCAGTTTACATTTGTTGCTATGTATTGTAATGCTAAATTCTGTTCCTGGAAGCTCTGGGCCTAGGAGAGAATTCTCATATCAAAAGCTTTTGTTGTGAAAATATTGTTGCTAAATTTAAAACCACTGGTTAAATAAAATTGGCTGCTGGTATTTTCTAGAGCAATTAGACATAAGTGAATTTTGACTTATCTGGTTGTGGATGGAGAAGTGAAAGATAGGAAGGTAAACTAGAAAAAAGAGAGAAGGCACCATGAAGTAGAGGTACTGTGAGCTCATATGGAAGAGAAACAGCAAGTATTTGGGGTACACCACTGGGGAGGTAGCCAGGGGAACAGTTAGAACAGCAGATTAGGGGTCACCCTACCCGCAGTAATTGTCTTTGATTTTGTTTATGTTTTTGTTTTTTGAGACAACTTTCTCTGTATAGCCCTGACTGTCCTGGAACTCACTTTGTAGACCAGGCTGGCCTCAAACTCAGAAATCTGCCTGCCTCTGAATCCCAAGTGCTTGGATTAAATGTTTGTGCCACTTCTTCTAGGCTCACAGTAATATTCAAAGCCAAATGATATAATCATAGTCTGAGTCATTTGTTTTGAAGCAAGTCGGGATAAGCTTAAATATGTTTTACTAAATCTTTGTCTCAAAAAAGAAGATGATGGGGAAGGAGAAGGGCATTGTCTGGAGGGGAAGAGAGAGAAGATCATGGAGGAAATGATCAAAGACATACTTGAACAGAACGCCTCCAAAAACTAAAGGATGTATATTTTTCTTTGAATTATGCATTTATTTCCATCTTAATTCAGCCCTTCCCTCTATTCCCAGTCCAAGTCACTGTCTTACTCCTACCTCCCCAATTCCCTATCACCTTCACCCCAGAGAAAGGGACCCTTCTTTCTTTCCCAGTACCAACCCACCCTGGCATATCAAGTTNCATCAGGAGTAAGCACATCCTTTCCCACTGAGGCCAGACAAGGAAGGCCAGCTAGGGAAAAGTTATTGATGTTATGAAATTAGTTTCACACAACGTTTGAGAGTAGTCCTGATTAATAAAGTATAGAATATGTCATACTGTATGCCAGAAAAACTAATTAAAAAACCCTGTGACTCTTAAGAGTGTTATTGTGCGAAATTTACAGAATGAGGAAGCCAGCAGAAGTATTGAGTTAAGGGTTAAGTACTTCTGAACCATTCAGTGCTTCAGGATTTCCTATCAGAACCCTACCCTTCAAAGGAGAGGCTGGATCTCAAGTCCACACCAGCTACTCAAATGCATACCATGTTTTCTTTTGTAATGAAATGGAGGAGTCCATTCAGCCACCATCTGTGGAAGAATCTATCTCATTTTCAGAGCCACTGCAATTCCAAGATATTAACTTAGCACCAGCTCCGTTGTCTCATACCAGTATTTTTTGCACTGCCCAATTTCCCATGGTAGTGTCAGTGATGAGATCTGCACTGTGATTTGTCTCTGTTACCTGGTGTTGCTGCTCCCAAAACCTGCTTCTCTGTTCCAAAGAGAAATTACAAATCATAGTCTAAACACCTTTTGCTCTGAAAGGAGCAGGAGCTTCTACTTGTTGTTTACAACAAATAATTCACTGTGGATTCCTTCGGTCATCTTGTTTAAGGAAATAGTTATTTTTTCCTTCTCAGGATGCAAGGAGTAAAAAAGAATTGATATTTAAAAGCTCAGGTATAAATTCACGTGGCTTAGGAAACACAAGGCTTTTTGACCTCTACAGTGTGCTTTGAAAGGACTCAGGGGGAACTTCCCAGGAATCACTTACTAATCCAAACAAAAAAAAACATGCTTCTTCATATACTGTGAG
>NW_018393330.1:0-8459 GCF_900095145.1 Mus pahari
AAACTGCAGTTTCTGGTCTCAGAGGATCACAGAAGGCAGGTCAGCTACAACAGCATAGTAACTTGGACTTAGATAAGTAAAGTTTTTATTATACAGCAACCCTAAAATTTGATGAGGAAAAAGTCTTATCCCAGAATCTCCTAAGACGAAGTCTTACCCTCCACCTATGTACTTCCCCCTCCTCTGCCTCAAGAAGAACCAACAAGAAAGAAGAAACCCTCCACGCTGGGCCTGGCCCACGTCACAACTGCATCCTTCTCAATTGATCCTTAAAGATGTAAGCGAAAATAAATTACAATATGAATATAACAAACCAGAAATTAATAAGNCTATTAATTTCTATAAACTATTGTTACCCCAAATCTGTCTTGGATTGTTAATATCCTGTGCACCCTTCTGCTTGTGGGGCAGATTGATAACTCCCCTGCAAGTTGAGTAATGGGCTATGCAAGCTACCTACCTTAATTCAAGGAGTAAGAAGACAAACAGCCTAGTAAGTGAGGGAAGTTCAGGCTGAAGTCAGGACCTGGGGAGCACAGGGTCACTGTCCACATAGGGGAGGAGCAAGCGGCTGAGCAGTGGCAGGAGGAGTGATGGGGCCTTCCTGGGGCTGTAGGGGGAGACAGATGCGTAGGCTATTGGAGGACCCGCACAAGTACTACAGAAATGCAAAATCTGTGTAGATCTGGAAAAGGTCGGGCACTGGACTTGAAATTTAGGCTGAGAACCTCTGCACTGTGTACCTTCAGCACACTCTAACTCTGAGGGAGGTGCTCAAGTCACTCAAGACTCACTGGCCAATCAGAGCCCTTAGGTGGACCTGCCAGTCAGAAGGGAAGGCGGGTTTTTCCGGGTTCCTTGGCGCGGTTTCGCTTAGTAACTGAGCAGTTTTGAATGGTCCCGTTTTCTGTACTGTGTGTCCTGCGGTGGCATGCTGTGAATCGCGTTTAGGCAAGCTCCGAAGTTGCGACATGGTGAGCACAGGGTCTCTGACGACAATGGGGAGAAGCAGGGGTCTGAGCAGCGCGAGCTGCTGTGTTGGGTCTTTCTCAGGACTGACTGGGAATCTGCGGCCACATGTGAGGTCCCCTGAGAGTCTAGCCACTCGCGGGACCCAGCTGTAGCCCCTGAATAACTTCAGTGTGGGGGCTGCATCTGTGCAGAGCATTTGGCTTGTGTGTAGAAAGATCTTTGCGTGATCCCAAACTCAGAGAGTCCTAGTTTCTACAAGTTCTGTACTTAGCATTCGACATTAAGGCAGACAATCCATTTGGAGTTAATTTTGTAGAGGTTGTAAAAGGCTTCTCATGTGCTGGGTAGCAATCCAATATCAAGCTGTGATGTAGAAGAGTAGAATTGATGATGTAAAGGACTTACACTAAAGGATTTACTAAAGCTTAGGGGATAGAAAGACACAGCAAATAGAAAGTAGCTGAGGGAGGACTGCATGTAAAACATCCCATAGATAAGTAATGTGCTAACCAGGGCAGTTAGAGATTAGGATGCTAGGATACACGCGCTTGTTCACCAGGGTTGCCCAGAAATATGGCTCCAAACCATAACAAAGGAAACAAACTTGATTTACAACAAGCATCTAGCCCCATCTCCATATCAAAGAGCAGGCCTCTAACCAGCTGCTCAATGGGGCATTACAGGATCCCAGTCTACAGTAAGGCCAAGTGTGACATAAAGGTTCAGTTTTCTTCTTGAGAAAAGGATAGTTCTGCCACATGGGCAAGATGACACCTAGTGACAACTATGTGAAAAGGGAAAAAAGAAAAGAAAAGAAAAGAAAAGAAAAAAAAAAAAAAGAATACTGTTGTATTCAGTACTGGCCTGATCAAGCTATACTTTCCCTGAGGTTCCCATGTCTGGAGCATGCCATAGCTCCTTCTGAAACACAGGACATGCTTGGCAGAGCCAGTAACAGACTCACTGTTGCTCAACTGGCTCCTTGGGAGCTTACCCTGAGGCCCTGGGGTGTAGAGATAAACCAGAGCTCTCTTTCTTTCTTTCTTTCTTTCTTTCTTTCTTTCTTTCTTTCTTTCTTTCTTTCTTTCTTTCTTTCTTTCTTTCTTTCGATTTATTTATTATATGTAAGTACACTGTAGCTGTCTTCAGACACTCCAGAAGGGGGAGTCAGATCTCTTTACGGATGGTTGTGAGCCACCATGAGGTTGATGGGATCTGAACTCAGGGCCTTTGGAATAGTAGTAGGGTGCTCTTACTCGCTGAGCCATTTCACCAGCTCAAGAGCTCCTTTTCTAAAACCAGGAAGATGCTTGGGAGAGCTGGTAATGGTGTGGGGCCAAGGCCTTTGGGAGGGGTTGAATCACATTCTGAGAACAAGACTCTTCCCACGATAAGGGGGTGTGTTTATCAGTTCCAAGGCCAATAGAGGCTTGGTCAGAAATGTTTTTGTGATACACTGAGTTCCCCTTGTGCAGCAGTGTTTGATTAGACTTCTCCTGAGTGTGTCCCATTGTATGATGCTTCTACTGACTTCATAGTTTATCTTTCTGCTGACTTCATAGTTTCTTCATCTTTCTGCTCACTTCATAGATGTCTTCCTTCTCCTTCCTTTTCCCTCATGTCAATCGTGTACAAGATGCTTTTCTTAAGAAGCTTACTTAGCATAAGCAGTGTAAGACCTCCCCACTTGAGCTTTTATACTTTCTACCTTTTCCTTTTCCAATGTTTTTCATCATCTGGAACCTTCCACTTAGTACACTGGTGTACTTAAATGATCCTGGGAATATGCTTGCTGTGTAAATTTCCCATCTGTCTAAGTGGCTAGATTTGCAGTCTCCAGTCTGTATTTAAGTTGTTCAAGACCTAACCTGGAACCTGAACCCAAAAGAGACTTAAGAGTGGCAGCATATGTGGAATTCAAAATCCATCCTAGTCTGGCTCCACTTTTAGCATTAATCAGTGTAGCTGGTCTTTGCTACTTATGGTTTCTTCTTTTTGCCCCCCCCCTTAGTCCCCTTCCCCTGAAGTCACAACACCCACCCGCATATTTCACCCCCTACCACCAGATAGGAGAGAAACAGGGATGGAGGAGAAAGAGATCCTTGAATATAGTTTCTTTCCTTGTACTGGACCCCCCAGCATGAGTCAAACAGTCTCTGATACCGAGAGCAAGGATTAAAGATAGGAAAGGCAGAAAGATGTAAAGCCAAGAGTTAGATTTGGGAGGACTGCTGGTTAACACTGCAGCAGCAGCAGCCAGAGCCTTGAGTTTATTTTTCGAAGTGTTTTTATACCCCACAGTATTATCGAAAGGAAAGCCACAAGCGAATAGAAACAATTTCCTGAAATATGCACAGTATATCTGTTCTTATCCAAAGGTACCTCCCTTTAGCCTCAGGTGTACCTCCTCTTATCATTCCATACCTCATCGGGCTGGGAAATCTGCCAACCTTGACTGCCTGGGTACATAGAAGAATAGGGTCAGTTCTAAGGCATAAACATAGTAGTCATGGAAGAAAAAAAGGTGTAAAGGAAGTTCCCTTGCTCACTGTATTGAGGGTCTTATCAAGATGATCAAGATATGACAAGATATGAGGAACACATTCCTCAGCTATATATATATATATATATATATATATATATATATATATATATATTTTGAGCTTAGTTCCTTGTCCTAGCCCAGTGTCAAATATTCTTGTCTTTTTCCTAGAAGCAGTATCAAGAGCTCTCCACACCTCTGAAAGTAGAAGATTCTACTAAAATACAAATTTACCATACTAAGGCTCTGTCTGCCCCTAGGGTGGGGTGGAAGGGCAGAGCTGGGAAGGCCTGTGCTTGTCTGAGTGATTTAATCTCTACTCCTCCTGTAGGAGAGCTGCTACTGTCTGTCCTCTGGGCAGCCTAGCAATCTGGGGAGCACCAGTGGGAGGAGCTTGCAGGTTCTTTCCATGTTCTCCTCTGATGCAGTTCATCAGAGAGCTGTGACAGAGATCACAAGCCATGCCATCATGATTGTGACAGCCACCAAGAAGAACAAGTTGGCCAAGTCCAGTCTGATTGGACAGTGATGGACTGTGAACCAGACTGTGGTTCTTTTCGTACATGTGGTGACCTGGGCAAAGGGCTTTGGCCTTTGTGCCTGCCTGAGTGTGGATTCTCTGGAGGAGAGGAGGCTCTGCAGCTCTGGCCATAGGAAGCTGAGTTGCCTATAAGATCACTGCCCTGTGTGCACTGCGTTTGCTTTTGGTGTGCAGAAGACAGATTTCAAAACTGAAGATCTGGTTTCTAGAAGTTCTGAACATTGGATTGCAAATTCATTTTTTGTCTGATAAGTTTTACAAATAGTTTAAAAACTGGTAGAGATGAGGTTATAGGGATCCTCCTTCAGCAATATTTGATTAAAATCCTTTTACCTTTCCACTATCACCAGTCACAATGAGTGGAGTGATTCAGGGGAATTCAGTTACAGGGTCCAAGAGGAGTTTCTGAGATGCAGAGGTTTCTCAAATGTGCATGGTAGTGTGCCTGTGGGTAGCAGGAAATTCTACATCATGTGCTATAATCCAGGAAACAGACATTAAAATATTCTTCAACTTTGGTTTGTGTGTGGGCTCAGTGAGGCTGGGTTTGTGTGACATCACTAGGGGGCAGTAGGCGCTGCAGAGCTCTTGTCCTCCTTTCTGATGACCTCCATACAGAGAGATCAGTGAGGTCAGTAGTGGCTGGAGGGATCAGAAATGTAACAGGTAAAGGGTCACTTGGAGTTATTTTTGTGGGAGTTGTGAAGTCTGTGTTTATTCCATTTGTATACACGTGCAATCATGGGTAATATTGGTCATGTTCACATTTCTCCTGGCTGAGATTCCTTAGATCTTTTGATTGAAACTTGACTAGAGTTTGGGACTTATGTTCTTGGCTTTTTTCTCTACATCTCATTTTTTTTTTCACAAATGTTGTAAAGCTTTGGATCATTGTAGCTCTGATAAGTACGGATGGAATTTACATTGTGCTGAAATGTGTACTATTTCCTCATAATCATAATGACAATTCTGAGGTTTTTCACATGGCAGATAGTTTTGGAATCAGCTTTCCCGTTAGGAGTTTTATTTTTTAGATTGATTTGAATTTATGCTGCAAATTAATCCTACCCAACATCCCTTTTCTTTTCTTTTTTTTTTTTTTTTTTGAAAACCTCCCTATAATGGTGTTGTTTACAGTTTTAAGTTTGTGAAACTGAAACTGTTGTGAAATAATGTACAAAGCCATAGAAAGAGGACTTTAGCATAGACTTTTGATTTTTTTAAATGAATATGAGTATTTGAGTATATGCATGAATATGTACATCATGTATGCCTGGTTCCCATAGTAGTGAGAAGGTGGGTTCAGAATTCCTGAACTTGGAGTAATTGATAGCTGTAAAGCCCCTTAGAAGTACTGGCAATTGAGCCCAATTATTTGGAAGACCAGCAAGAGCCCTTCACTTGTGAACCAGTTCCTGTTCAATGTAGGATCAACATTTTCATCTGTCCATTTGTATCTGTTCAAAGATGCATCCTCTTTAAATAAGGTCTCACTATTGTTACAGATTTAACTGGGACACTTCAGGATTCTGGAAGATAGAGAACTGGAGTGAATGTGTAATTCTTTGTAGGAACTCCAGTAAAAACCTCCGAGTCCTTTCTCTTTTTGTTGTTTGTTTGATTGATTATTACTAGGGAGATAAGGTCTTAGTATGTACCTCTGGCTGTCCTGGGTAGAACAGAGATATACCTGCTTCTGCCTCCTGAGTGCTGCAATTAAAGGCATATGCTCAGATTGCCCATCATTTTTTGTAGGTAGTAATTGTTCATTCAATTTCTCTGATGTGTGCTCAGTACTACTGCTACTACTTGTTCTTCCTCCTCCTCCTCCTCCTCCTCCTCTTCTTCTCCTCCTCTCTCTGTCTCTGTCTCTCTCTGTCTCTGTCTGTCTGTCTGTCTGTCTGTCTGTCTGTCTCTCTCTCTCTCTCTCTGTTATTTAGCATTTCTCTTGCAAGTATATTCAAGAGCAAAGAAATGACAGAATTGAACCTAATTACTCAGTTTCCTTCTAAGATGACTTGGTGATTACGTTAGATCTTCTTGGTCATGAAATAAGTGGAGGAAGTACCAGAATCTTACAGATATATTGACAATGAAGCATACATTTACAGTGATGTCAGTATCATGGTTTCTGTTGTACACATGTATGGCATATTTTAGGGTGTATTGACCTATGATGATGTGCATGTGAACTTCACTCAAGAAGAATGGGCTTTGCTGAATCCTTCACAGAAGAATCTCTACAAAGATGTCATGCTGGAGACCTACAGGAATCTCAATGCTATAGGTAAGACTGAATTTTCTTTCACTTTTGAAAACGAGGGAACAACTGTTCCTTTATTATTGATGCTTTTCTGTAATTTCAATTGGGAATGAGGAAGAATTAGGTGAATAAATCAGCTTTACTAAAGATACTAACTTAAATTTGCCTAATTTCCAATGATATATCATGCATTTTCTGGTACTATATTTTAGGCTACAATTTTGAAGACTGTAATATTGAAGAACATTGTAAAATTTTCAGAAGACATAGAAGGTAATGTTTATGTGCAAGTTGTTCTGAATATGCTTCTGAAGAATTGTTAATGTGTCCAGGAACTTTTAAAAAATCAACAGTGTAAAAAAATAAAAACACTTCTTTTAGTGTATTGATTATTAAATTCTCACAAGTTGATATACTTCAGTGTAAAGTGCCTGATATGTGTTTGCAGGTATTCCTCTATGAAAGAAGATGGGGGGAGGGTATAGGGAACTTTTAGGATAGCACTTAAAATGTTAATAAAGAAAATATCTTATGAAATAAGATAATAAGCTAAAAAAAAAAAAAAAAGACGGGCTGGTGAGATGACTCAGCAGTTAAGAGCGCCGACTGCTCTTCCAAAGGTCCTGAGTTCAAATCCCAGCAACCACATGGTGGCTCACAACCATCAGTAATGAAATCTGACTCCTTCTGGAGTGTCTGAAGACAGCTACAGTGTACTTACATATAATAAATAAATATTTAAAGAAAAAAAAAGACAAGGAAACAATGCCTTAACTGATATTCCCATTTGAATTATAGCCACATTGCAGCTATTCTGTAGAACTACCAATCTAGTCTCCTACCACTCACATATTGCCAAAGAAATATATATATATTAGGTGATAAATGTATGTTTCTAATAAGCAAATATTCCATAGTAAAGCTGGTTACTCATATAGTAACATTGCTAAGTTTAAGTGAGAGGGGCAGTTTATGAGAGTCAGGAATGTTGTCGAGGAGAAACCTAAATTCCTATACCATATGTCCATGATGAACAATCAGCCAAGCTGCATGAATACAATGTGGAAATCTTTTTTTATTCTTTTTTAATAGGTATATTCTGTGTCACAATGAATACAAGCCATGTCAGCATAGGGATATTGAAAAACAATGTACCTCTCTCTCTCTCCCAGAACAATTGAAATGTGTGTAGTAGTCCACATTTAGCAAACTTTCTCAGTGTAATACAAGTTTATAGTTAGTTGGTTTTCCAACCTCAGTGGGAATATATTCATAAACTCGCACTGCAGAAAATCCCTATGAGTACTAGGATTGTGGAACTTCTTTTCTGTTTGTCCTGGTTTTCTTTGCCAGTGTAGTGAGAAAATGTAGTGTATTTCACAATGTAGGAAGTTCATGAATATATTCAGTGTAGTAAAGGTCTAAGCTCTCCCAATTCCCTCCAAAAATATGAAAAATCTCATAAAGAAAAAGGACGCTACAAATGAGAGCCATGTAAAAACTTTCTTACCATTACAGATATGCAAAACAATCTATAATGAAGGGGAACCCATGAATGTAAACAAAAGGATAAAAATCTTCAGATGTTATTCCTCTTTACAATGAGACCAAATTATAAAATTAATTCCTATAGATAAAAATATTCATGAGTTTAGTGACTGTGGTAAAGCTTTCACATGTACCAATTACCTTTGTAGGCATGAAAAAAGGCTTACTGGAGAGAATCCCTATGAAGGTGTTCAGTATGGTGAAGCCTTTCTACATCACAATAGTCTCCAAATGCATAAAATAATACATATTGGAGAGAAATTCTACAAATGCAATCAATGTGGTAAAGCTTTTGCAGGACACCATACTCTCCAAATACTTAAAAGAACATCTACTGGAGTGAAAACCTATGAATGTAAGCAATGTAGTAAATCCTTTGCCTCTCATGATCAATTTCAAACACATGAAAGAATTCATAATCAAGGGAAACTTTACCAATGTGATCAATGTGGTAAAGCCTTTTCACAACACAGTCATCTCAAAAAGCATAAAATAACACATACTGGAGAGAAACCTTACAAATGTAATCAATGTGGTAAAGCCTATACACAACTTGGTCCTCTCAAAATGCATAAAATAACACATACTGGAGA
>NW_018393331.1:0-8028 GCF_900095145.1 Mus pahari
GGAAGAGAGGCCCCTTGGTCTTGTAAACTTTATATGACCCAGCACAGGGCAAGGCCTGGGCCAAGTAGTGGGAGTGGGTGGATAGGGGAGCAGAGGTGGGGGGGGGTATAGGAAACTTTTGGGATAGCATTTGAAATGTAAATAAAGAAAATAATAATAATAAAAAAATTTTATTTTTATAGATCAGACATGTCCCTGGTTTATCATTGATGGGGCAGAGATTCACTGTAAAAAATGGCAAAGGGTAGGTCAAGAGTTAAATGAAAGATTAGCTAGATATGGCCCTAATGCTGTCCCTGTAACTGTTCTCTCATATTGGGGGGTTGATCCATGATTTAATTGAAAGTGCAGCTAAAGATTATGACAAAAGAAAGCCCGCTCAGCGCCTAGCCTCTGCAGAGCCACCCCAAAATGTGTGGGAGTGGATTTACTGCCAGTTCAGTACTAACCACTGAGGATGGTGTCCAGGTTATTTCCACTGGAGTTTTTGGACCTCCTCCACCGCATACGTATTTTCTAATTCTGGGGCATGCCTCCGCCACCTTAAAGGGACTTATAGTTCATCCCTCTCTAGTAGACAATGATTATACAAGAGAAATTAAGATTCTGGTCAGTGCCCCTCGAGGCCCAATATCAATATTTCAAGGGCAATGCTTGGCACAGGCTTTGCCTCTACCTCTAAATACCTCCCACCCAGCGAAAGGCTCTTCTCAGCCAGGTTCCTCAAACCTATATTGGGTTCAGGCAATCACTAAGGACCGTCCTACACTCAGCCTTAAGATAAATGGCAAGAGCTTTAAAGGCATTTTAGATTCAGGCGCTGACTCTACTGTAATCTCACAGAGTGCCTGGCCTTCTGCTTGGACTCTACAAGCCACTCTGACCCATCTGCAAGGAATTGGACAATCAGAAAATACTCTTCAGAGCTCACAGTCACTGACTTAAAAAGATAGTGAGGGAAACTCAGGCTCTGTTCAGCCCTTCATTGTTCCTGGCTTACCTGTTAACCTTTAGGAAAGAGACATTCTCTCTCAAATGAAAGTTTTTATGTGTAGTCCCAATAAAGTTGTTGCTCAACAAATGCTCTCCCAGGGCTATCTCCCTAGACAGAGATTAGGTAAAAATGGGAAGGGGAGGCCTATGCCAATACCTGCCTCTCCCAAAATGGATTGTGCAGGCTTAGGTTATAATTTCCATTTTTCATGAGGACAATTGCTCCCCCTGCACACCAGGCAGATAAGATTACATCAAAGGATGATTCCCCTGTCTGGATTGACCAATGGTCTCTCCCTGCTAAAAGATTGTCTGCAGCCATAGAGTTAGTGCAGGAACAGTTGGCAACAGGACATATAAAACCCTCTACCTCGCCTTAGAATACCCCAATATTTGTTATTCTAAAACGAAATGGCAAATGGCAATTACTGCAAGATCTTAGGGCAGTTAATAAGACCATGGTTCCCATGGGAGCCTTAAAACCCGGTATCCCCTCTCCAGTGGCTATTCCCAAGGGATATGCCAAATTAGTTATTGATTTAAAAGATTGCTTCTTTTCTATTCCCCTCCATCCTGAAGATTGTAAACGCTTTACATTCAGCCTTCCTGTAGTTAACTGTGTAGAGCCCTCTCCTTGAATTCAGTGGAGAGTTCTCCCTCAAGGCATGGCTAATAGTCTCACGCTTTGCCAAAAGTACGTGGCTCAGGTTGTTGATCCCTTCAGGAGATCCTACCCTGGTTATTACATAATTCATTACATGGATGACATCCTTGTTTCTGGAACTGATGAAAATCAGTTATATTGTGTTAGTCTAAAACTTATTAATGTTCTCCAGAGCCAGGGATTTCAAGTCTCTCCCGATAAAATTCAGATTCACCCTCCTCACTTGTTTTGGGCTTTAAATTGTTTCCTAATAAGATTCTTTCACAAAAGGTTCATTTAAAGAGAGATTCCTTACAGACTCTTAATGATTTTCAATGCTTGTTAGGAGATATAAATTGGCTCTGCCCCTACTTGAAGCTTACAACAAAAAAAATTAAAGCCTTTGTTTGATATTTTGGGTGGAGACTCAGATCCGTCCTCCCCACGCATGCTGACTCAGGAAGCACAAGTATTTCTGGCCAAGGTCGAACAAGCTATAAATGAACAAAGCATTGGGTATTTCTCTCCAGATCTGCCACTCCAGTTTCTTGTTTTCCCTACACTCTTTTCTCCCACAAGTCTTTTATGGCAACTTAAACCTCTGTTCTGGGTACATTTGCAAATAGCAGTGGCCTACTGTAGCAGAATTTTCCCCTAATTAATTGATTGGATAATAAAGATGACAAGAAGCCAATCACTAGACAAAAAGGAGGACACAGACCTTCCAGGTCTGAGAGGAATAACAGGTGCAGGAGGAAGGAATGCCCTTTTTTACAGCAAGTTGGGGAGCGAGAGGAGGCAAGATGTAGACCAGGAACTGTTAGACCCGGTAGCAGAGATTTCCAACATAGAATAGTTTATGAGTTTAAGATGATAGAATCTGCACCCAGTGATTGCATCATCTGTTGATTTTAAACTAAGATTGTCTGGTGTTCTCCATTGGCAATGACTCAGGTGGGCCAGAGGGAAAGAACATAGCTGGGGTGGAACTCAGCCAGGCTTTGGACAAGGACCAAGCCCCAGGGGAAAGGTAGGTGCAGCTGACTGAGGAAACCAAGAGAGCAATCTCAGAGCTCTGGAGAGGCAGAGCCAGCTTTTGAGGGAGAGGTGTTGGCTAGGAGAAACACACAGTCTGGGCCTCAGGCTATGAACTGGGCCAGGAACAGACCGAGGCTACCATAGGCGGTTTAGTGTGGATTGTTTCTTAAAACTACATGCTATAGCCCCCCTGAACTAAGGCTGAAGGGTGGAGAAACTGGACACACAGTGTAGACAAGAACTAGAGCAGGATGTGGAGGTCACATTCTGCAGTGGATTGCAACCAAACAGGGCACAGATGTATCACACTATAAGAAGATGGACATGTGTTAAGAGCTAAAGAGTTTGTTTCTCTCCCGTAGAGGTGGAGAGTTCAGGACAGCTTGACAGTCTTACTGTGGCCTTCTGCTATTGACTTCATCCTAGTCCACTCAGTCTTGCTGACTGCCTCCTTTCTCTCTGTAACATAGTGAACAGAAGCAGAATCCATTTTACAGATTCTATGCTGCAGCACCTACTTACAGCCAGCCATCAAGGTTCCCAGCCATCCATCAAGGCTCAAACTTGACAAACCCTGAGGCCTGCTCACACTGGAGCTTAATAAGAAGCCAGAAACCAGCCCTTTTCTAACTGGCAGACTGTCCTTCCAAGATTGGTCTGATATTCAGAGTGGTAGGCAGCCATACCAAGTTGGCCTCCTCTTTCCAAGACTAGTTCTTTATGGTGCTGTCATTGACCACTGTATGGCCTCTGTGGCTTCTTTGTACCTGTCCATGGCCTGCAAGCTGCACATGGGTACCTTCTTACTTAGATGCTCAAAGCTGATTCCAGTTACCACATGGGAGGTAAGTTGCTGCATCTTTCAACGTGTGGATCCTAGGAGCAGAGGTGGCATGTGTCACCTAGAGTGACATCCAAGTGGGATGGAGATGGAAGGAGATGAGAACACAGGTCTCAGGAGTCCAGGGAGCTAGAGATATGGGATTTTAAGCTTGACATGCTTCATTTAATAACATCTGAGAAAGGAGGAGAGTAGGGTCACATGGAGCAAGGAGGAGTCCTGCCTGGAACACTCTAGGCCTCCTTTGCTGGCACCAGGTCTCTCAAAGGAGCATTTTCACATAGTAAGGACACTGACTTGCCAGGCAAATGTGGGGCTTATGAAATTATCTTATACCATGATCCAAACTTAATAGAAGAAAACAAAAGTCGGGAGAATATGAACTTCAGGCTCTGGAGAGGAGAGGCCCAGAAACAGGCAGAGTGTTTTTGCCAGTGTCTCCTGAGGCTGAGCTTATCCTCCCCAAAGCCTGAGATAACACCTCTTGGCTACCTCCTCCTGCTGCACATGGGGTATGATGGGTCATGAGCTAGAGGAATCTTAGGGAATATGGAAAGGTTTTTCTGGGGTCCTACGTAGGTCAAGCCCAGTGCTGTTCAAGATCTGCTTCATGCTGGGGTGTGAGTTTGCTTTGAACAGAAAATGTGATCCTTGTTCACCTACCACAGGGATCTGATGCTGTAAGAGTTTCTAGGTGTCCCTGTGAGTTCATGTGACTGTTGGAACGTTGCATGTGTACACCACACTCTGTCAGATAATGATCCTGACCACTTGTGTGACAATATGCCAGCAAACTATTGGGTCTATAGTGTTATTGTCAACAGAGCCAGAACTCGAGAGCATACATGTTGGAATTGGTAGTATGGTGCCATGTGGAGAGACTCTAGCTTGAGTCAAGTAAAATTCCACGTGTAAATCCTTTCACCAAAATGTTCTTCTGGAATTTGGAATGAAAAGTTAATAGATCAAAAGTGCATGTGTGTGTGTGTGTGTGTGTGTGTGTGTGTGTGTGTGTGTGTGTGTGTGTTTGTGTGTTCATGTGACTCTGTAGGATTTCAGGGTATGTGCATATGTTTGCATTTGTCTGTGCATGTGTGTGTGTGCAAGGGCACGTGTGTGTGTGTGTGTGTGTGTGTGTGTGTGTGTGTGTGTGTGTGTGTGTGATGTATCATCCCAACACTAATGGTACAGAAGACTTCCATCACCCTCCAAATTTCTATCCTGCTAGGTAGAGGCTGACATTCCACATAATGTGAAGTGGTTTTCAGAAGGAATATATATTTTTATTTTGAAGTCACCAATAAATGTGGGTTATTGTTTCTCTTTGTTTATGATGCACCAACTGGTCTGGTTGATGCTGGCTTTCTTTTAGATAAGGAATGGTGTCTTGTTCCACTTATGTCAAACTGAACAAAGTTCTCATCTCAGGCAACCAAAATCACTTTGTATTCCAATTGCATTTGCTACTGACAGAGATTTATGGTGTTTCTGGTATTTGTCAGTTGTTCTTAATGCTGGTGACTTCACACTGCCTTAAAAGTACCTTTGGTGTACTTCAAGCTAGATTTGCAGGCAGTAGGTTCCCCAGCTAAGGTAGGCTCACAGCCCTGGCTCTGAGAAGGAGGCTCAGAGTGCTGATTCACTCAAAGGAGACAGTTCTGCCAGCCTCTCTGTCTGTCTGGGACACCAGGAGATCTGTGTCCTTGGGAGCATGGGAGCCTGGATGGTGCCTGCAAGAATAGAGAATGAAGCCGCACCCCTGAACAGCTACCTCTGGCTCACTTCAGACACAGTCACTGAAAAAGGTTATTATGGGGTATACTTAGAGCACAGACATTCATTATCCAGTCACTCCTTTTGTTTGAGAACTAGCTCTTATCCCATGAAATCTGTACTTCGGACATTCTTCATTAAATCATTACACTGCACTGAAGGTGATTTTTTTCTAGCAGTCTCATCTGCTATGTCCTATTCCTCCACATGGGAGCAGTGGTGCGTCATTGCACACCCTGGGCTTCCTCTCTGGTTCTCTTTCCAGTGTCTTTCCCTGCCCTGCTTTTCCTGCTTGCAAACTTTCAGGATAAAGGAGGGGACATCAGAGATCTCTGGGTATAGAGAACTGAAGGAGCCTGTAGCAGCAGCTACTAGAACGCTGCAAAGGAATGATGACAAAATTGTGAAGGGTACACATAGATGAAGGCCCAGATTTGGATGCTGACCTCTGCCCATGGTTCTAAAGTATTTGTGAAGTCCCAGCACATTTGCAGACAATGCTAACCTGTGAGATCACCAACTTACTAATTATTGGCCAAGAATGTCAGAATGAGTGGGCTGTCAAAAGATCAGCAGTGAATAATTCTGCAGGAGGAACCACTGGGAACACAGAGCAAATATGAAAAGATGGGTCTCTGGCGATGGAAGGAGATGAGGGATTAAGGAAGAGGTGGGGGCATCAAACAACAGAGGGCAGTGACATGACTGTGTGACTATATAATTTACAGGAAAATCCTGGGAAGTTTCCAATAGTGAATGATACTCTTTTTTTATCTTAATTATTTTATTATTTAAATGCATTTTATACATCAAACATATTAATATTGTTGAGTATTTTGAGAATCAAATACATAAAAAAATTGTTCAACTTTTATATTCACATCCTTTCATACCCTAAAAATAGCATTAATGAATATTTAATACTATCCATAACTGAGGATCCTATATCTAATTTTGAATACTAAATTGTTTCAAAACATACAAAATATTCTTTAGAAATTAAGCATAGTAAAAGAGCATAAAGTATTAAAAATTGATCATAAGAAATATATTCAAGGCCAGGCAGTGGCGGAGCATACCTTTAATCCCAGCACTTGGGAGCCAGAAGCAAGCAGATTACACAGCCAGCCTGGTCTACAGAGTGAATTCCAGGACAGCCAGGGATATACAGAGAAACCCTGTCTCAGAAAACAAAAAGAAAGAAAGAACAATGAAAGAAGAAATATATTCAAAAGCCCTTATATGATACCACCTCACACAGTAAGAGAGTATTTAAAACATATTACATATCTGTGTACATTGTCTAACAATCAGTTTACTTTAAAAAGATTATCAGTGTTTCTAGGGGAGAAATTATTTTATCGGGAAGTATATTTAAACATTTTCAAAATAGCAAAAACTCTTTCAAGTTAAACATTAAGAAAATGCTAATTTTGCCCTTCTGGTTGGCACTAGCACCAGGTCGCCTTGGGCACAGATTCTGCAGACACCCCCACAGCCTTTAGAAGATTTTCCACAAGATCTTAGGATCACTGAAGCAGATACCTAAAGAAGAGACACGCAGAGACTGGACTCTGCTCCTGTCTGGGCCATCCCCACCATCTCTCTTCTGAACCCCAGCAGAGGCCACTGAGTGCTCCAGAGGACTCTCACGCAGTAGGACCTCAGGATCACAGGTGAGTGGAACACAACACCAACTTCTGAGAATCTCAGAGGGGATTGTGCCAGCAGGAAGAGGGATAAAGGAACCCCACCTGCCCAGAGGCTGGGCTTAAGTCAGGTTGTGGACACCCCACCATCTCTCTTCTGAACCCCAGCAGAGGCCACTGAGCTCTGGAGAACTCTGCATGCCACAGGTCCTCTGGGTCACCTTGGGATCTCAGCACCTCAGGATGACCTCAGGATAGCAAGAGGCAGAGCAGAGATCCTGACCCCTAGGAAACTTCCTTGCCAGAGGAGAGTCAGCCTACAGTGAGGGCTCTGATCCCAGGACTCAGAAGGAGGGTCAGAGCTCCAGACTTCTGGACACCTGCCCTGCAAGAGGAGAGCTTGCCTGCAGAGAGTGCTCTGACCACTGGGACTCAGATGGGAGTTGGATTCCCAGGAGTGCTGACAGAGTCTAACAGAATCACAGGAGGATCAAACTCCAGCCAGAGCCAGCTTGAACATTAACACCAGAGATTTCCAGATGGTGAAAGGCAAATGTAAGAATCTTACTAACAGAAACCAAGAACACAGGGCATCATCAGAACCCAGTACGCCCTCCACAGCGAGTCCTGGATACCCCAAGACATCCGAAAAGCAAGATGAGGATTCAAAATCATATCTCATGATGGTAGTAGAAGATTTGAAGAAGGACATTAATAACTCACTTAAAGAAATACAGGAGAACACTGCTAAACAGGTAGAAGCCCTNAAAGAGGAAACACAAAAATCCCTCAAGTAATTACAGGAGAACACTGCTAAACAGCTAAAAGAAACTCAAAAATCCCTTAAAGAATTACAGGAAAACACTGCTAAACAGGTAGAAGAACCACAAATATCCCTTAAAGAATTACAGGAAAACACAACCAAACTGGGGATGGAATTGAACAAAACCATTCAGGATCTGAAAATGGAAGTAGAGACAAGGGAGAAAACACAAAGGGAGACAGCTCTGGAGATAGAAACCCTAGGAAAGAAATCGGGAACCTTTTTTCAAGTGCTTCTCAGCGCTTCAGTACTCCTCAGTTGAGAATTC
>NW_018393332.1:0-7326 GCF_900095145.1 Mus pahari
GGTGTTTTGAAGAATGTATATTGAGTTATACGAATTTACATTTCAGGAATTTAGTCCATGTTTAGTGTTCATTCTGGGATCTTTTAAATATTTAACAGTGTGTTATTGATTTTGCAATTTTTTTAGTGTTATAGCATTCTTGTCTATTCAGTTTAAAAATAATACTTTTTTAAAAAGAGTTTTGAAGGGTGTTTAGAAGAATGGTTTTTGATATTTATTGGTTTTCAATGTTTTAGTCTATGTTTAGTGTTCTCTCTGGGTTTTTTTAGTATATAAGGGTGTGTTATGAATTTTGGTTGATTTTTAGGGTCACATTCAAATGGTTTTGTAGGGTGCTTTGAAGAATGGTTTTTGAGATTAGTTTTCAGGGTTTTAGTCTATATTTAGTGGTCTTTCTGGGTTTGTAAATTATTTTAGTGTTTGTTATTGGTTTTGGGGTGTTTTTATGGTCATTTTTGTGTTCTTGTGTATGTATTTTTAGAAGTTTGTGGTTTGTTTTAAAGGGTTTTGTAGGGTGTTATTAAGAATGTTTTTTGAGTTGTAATGGTTCTCAGGCTTTTCGTATGTGATTAGTGTTCTTTTTAGTTTTTTTTACGTATTATAGTGTGTGGTATTGATTTGGGGGTATTTTTTAGGGTCATTTTTCTGTTCTTGTATTTTTATTTTTAGAATATTAAGGTTTGTTTTAAAAGGTTTTGTAGGGTGTTTTGAATAATGTTTTTTGAGTTTTATTGGTTTTCATGGTTTTATTCTATGTTTAGTGTTATTTCTGGGTACCTAAAAAATATTTTAGTGTCTTTTATTGATTTTGGGCGTTTTTAGAATTGCAAGGTTTTTTTTAACGGTATTTTAGAGTATTTAAAAGAATGTTTTTTTGAGTTTAATTGGTTTTCAGGATTTTAGTCTATGGTTAGTATTCTTTCTTTGTTTTTTAAATATCTTAGGGTGTGTTATTGATTTTGTTTTTTTAGGGTCATTTTTGTGTTCTAGAGTATTAATATTTTTGTACTTTCAGGTTTCTTAAAGGATTTTATAAGTTATTTTGAAGAATGGTTTTTGAGTTTTATTGATTTTAAAGGTTTTCGTCTATGTTTACTTTGCTTTCTGTGTTTCAAAAGTATTTTATTGTATGTTATTGATGTGGCAGTTTTTTTATAGTCATAATTGTGCTCGTCTGCATTTTTCAAAATATTTTATGTTGCATTGTAAAGGGTTTTTTAGGGGGTTTAGGAGGATGTGTTTTAANATTTATTGTTTTTCANGGTTTAGTCTATGTTTTGTGTTNTTTCAGGGTTTTTAAANATTTTATGGTGTGTTATTGATTATGGTTATTTTTATTTTAGAGTCATTTTAGTGTTTTTGTGTATTTATTTGTAGAATATTACAGTTTTATTGTAAAGGGTTTTATAGGGTGCTTTGAAAAACGGTTTTCGTGTTTTATTTGTTTTCAAGGTTTTAGTCTATGTTTACTGTTCTTTCTGGGTTTTTAAATCCCTTAGGGTGAATTATTGATATTGGGTTTTTTTTAGAGTCATTTTAGTGTTCTTTAGGGTTTTTTTAGGGTCATTTTTGTATTCTCATGTATTAATATTTTTGAAATTTAAGGTTTTTTTTAAAAAGGGTTTTGTAGAGTTTTTTGAATAATGTTTTTGAGATTTATTGATTTTAAAGGTTTTAGTCTATTTTTATTGTTCTTTCTGGGTTTTTAAAGTATTTTATGGTATTTTATTGATTTGGCGTTTTTTTTGTAGTCATATTTGTGTTCATCTGTATTCATTTTTAATATTTTATGGTGTATGGTAAAGGGTTTTTAGGGTGTTTAGATGGATGTGTTTTAACTTTTATTGTTTTCCAGGGTTTAGTCTGTTTTGTGTTCTTTCAGGTTTTTAAAATATTTTATGGTGTGATATTGATTTGGTTGTTTTATTTTAGCGTCATTTTAGTATTTTTGTGTATTTATTTTTAGAATTCTACGTTTTTTTAAAAAAGGGTTTTGTAGGGTGTTTTGAAAAACATTTTTGATTGCCCAAAATTGGAAGTGGGTGGGTAGGGGCTCATGAGTGAGGGTTGGGGGGAGGAGGGAATTGGGAGATTTTGGGATAGCATTTGAAATGTAAATAAAGAAAATATCTAATAAAAAGAAAGAAAAAATTATATAAAAAACCTTTTTTGGATTTTATTCGTTTTCAGGGTTTTAGTCTACATTTACTGTTCTTTCTGTTTTTTTTGAGTTTCTTAGGGTGTATTATTGATTTTGGGGTTTTTTTAGGGTCATTTTAGTGTTCTTGTGTATTTATTTTTATACTTTTAAGACTTAGTTTAAAGGTTTTTCTTTAGGCTGTTTTGAAGAATGTACATTGAATTATAATGGTTTTCAGGATTTTAGTCCATGTTTAGTGTTCATTCTGATTTTTTTAAAAATATTTTATGGTGTGTAATTGATTTTGCATTTTTTTAAGGTCACTATAGTAATCTTTGTATTGAGTTTTAAAAAATTACGTTTTTTTAAACCATTTTGTAGGGTGTTCAGTAGAATGTTCTTGGAGTTTGATTGGTTATCAGGATATTAGTCAATGTTTAATTTTCTTTCTGGGTTTTTTAAATATTTTAGGGTGGGTTATTTTAGTGTTCTTTTGTATTCATTTTTAAAATTTTACCTTTTGGGGTGGTTGTAGGATGTTTCGAAGAATGGATTTTGAGTTTTATTGGTTTTCAAAGTTTTAGTCTATGTTTAGTGTTCTTTCTTGGATTTTCAGTATTTTAGGGTGTGTCATTGATTTGGGGTGTTTTAAGTGTTACTCTTTTGTTTTTCTGTATTTATTTTTATAATTTTAAGCTTTATTTTACTGGTTTTTAGGGTGTTTTGAGGATTGTATTTTGAGTAGTATTGGTTTGGTTTTTTAGTCTACAGTGTTTTGGTTTTTTTTGTTGTTGTTGTTCTTTTGGTTTTTTTGAGTGTTTTAAGGTGTGTTAATGATTTAGAGTATTTTTAGTGTCAGTTTTGTGTTCTTGTGTATTAATATTTTTGAATTTTAAGGTTTTTTAAAGGGTTTTGCAGGGATTTTTTGAAGAATGGTTTTTGAGTTTTATTGATTTTAAAGGTTTTAGTCTATGTTTAGTGTTCTTTCTGTGTTTTTTAAGGATTTTATTGAGTTTTATAGATTTTGGGGTTTTTTAGGAGTCATATTTGTGTTCGCCTGTATTTAATTTTAATATTTTATGGTGTTTTGTAAAGGTATTTTTAGGGTGTTTAGAAGGATGTGTTTTAACTTCAATTGTTTTTCAGTGCTTAGTCTATGTTTTGTGTTCTTTCAGGGATTCAAAAAATATTTTATTCAAAAAAATATTCAAAAAATATTTTTTATTCAAAAAATATGTGTTATTATTTATTTGGTTTGTTTTATTTTAGGGTCATTTTAGTGTTTTGTGTATTTATTTTTAGAATTTTATGGTTTTATTTTAAAGGATTTTGCAAGGTGTTTTCAAAAACGGTTTTTGAGTTTTATTTGTTTTCAGGGATTTAGTCTATGTTTACTGTTCTTTCTGGTTGTTTTAAGTTACTTAGGGTGAATTATTAATTTGGGGATTTTTTAAGGGTCATTTTTGTGTTCTTGTATATTAATATTTTTGAATTTTAAGGTTTTTTAAGGGTTTTGCAGGTATTTTTTGAAGAATGGCTTTTGAGTTTTATTGATTTTTAAAAGTTTTAGTCTATGTTTAGTGTTTTTTCTGTGTTTTTTAAGGATGTTTTTGTGTGTTATTGATTTTGGGGTTTTTTTAGAGCCAAATTTGTGTTCGTCTGTATTTAATTTTGATATTTTATGGTGGATGGTAAGGGGGTTTTCAGGGTGTTTAGAAGGATGTGTTTTAACTTTTATTGTTTTTTAGTGCTTAGTATATGTTTTGTGTTCTTTTAGGGGTTTTTAAAAAATATTTTATGGTGTATCATTTATTTTTGTTGTTTTATTTTAGGGTCATTTTAGTATTTTTGTGTATTTATTTTTAGAATTTTACAGTTTTATTTCAAAGGGTCTTTTAGGGTGTTTTAAAAAATGGTTTTTAGGGCCTAGAAGTGGGAATGGGTGGGTAGGGGAGCATTAGTGGAGGAAGGGTATAGGGAATTTTCGGGACAGCATTTGAAATGTAAATTTAAAAAAATATAATAAAAATGACATATTAAAAAAAAAACCAAAAATCTGTTATTGAGTTTTATTTGTTTTCTGGTTTTAGTCTGCATTTGCTGTTCTTTCTGGGTTTTTTAAGTCTCTTAGATTGTATTATGGATTTGGTTTTTTTTTTAGGGTCATCTTAGTGGTTTTGTTTATTTAATTTTGAATTTTACGGTTTTTTTCAAAGGGTTCTTTCGGGTGTTTTGAAAAACAATTTTTGAGTTTTATTTGTTTTCAGGGTTTTAGTCTATGTTTATTGTTCTTTCTGTTTTTTTTTTTTTTTTTTTAATGTCCCTTAGGGTGAATTATTGATAATGTTTTTTTTAGGGTCATTTTAGTGTTCTTGTTTATTTATTTTTATAATTTTAAAGTTTATTTTAAAGGTTTTTTTTAGAATGTTTTGAAGAATGTATATTGAGTTATATTGGTTTTCAGGATTTTAGTCCATGTTTAGTGTTTATTCTGGGTTTTTAAAAATATTTTACAGTGTGTTATTTATTTTGCGTTATTATAGTATTCTTTATTCAGTTTTAAAATATTACTTTTTTAAAAGCATTTGTAGTGTATTTAGGAGAATGGTTTTTGAGTTTTATTGGTTTTCAATGTTTTAGTCTATGTTTAGTGTTCTTTCTGGGTTTTATAGTATTTAATGGTGTGTTATTGATTTTGGGTGTTTTTAGGGTCACTTTTAAATGTTTTTGGAGGGTGTTTTGTAGAATGGTTTTTGAGATTGACAAGTTTTCAGGGTTTTAGTCTCTGTTTAGTGGTCTTTCTCGGTTTGTTAATTATTTTAGTGTTTGTTATTGATTTTGTGGGTTTTTTGGGGGGTCATTTTTGTGTTCTTGTGTATGTATTTTTAGAAGTTTATGGTTTGTTGTCATATTTGTGTTGGTCTGTATTTATTTTTAATATTTACTGTGTCTTGTAAAGAGTTTTTTAATGGTTTTTTTGAAGAATGTCTTTTGACTTGATTGTTTTTCATGGTTTAGTCTATGTTTTGTGTTCTTTCTGTTTTTTTTAATATATTTTATGGTGTATTATTGATTTTGGTTGTTTTATTATTGGGACATTTTAATGTTTTTGTGTATTTGCTCCTAGAATTTTTATTTAGGGGTTTCTTTAGGGTCATTTTTCTGTTCTTGTGTATTAAATTTTTGAATTAAGGCCTTTTAAAAAGGGTCTTGAGGGTTTCTTTTGAAGAATGGATTTTGAGTTTTAATGGTTTTCAGGGTTTTAGACTATGTTTAGTATTATTTCTGGATTTTTTAAAAATCGTTTTATGGGTTGTTATTGATTTTGGGGTCTTTTAGTGTCAGTTTTGTGTTTTGGTTTTTATTTTTAATAATTTATTGAGTATGTTAAAGCGTTTTTTAGGGTGTTTAGAATATTTTTTTTGAGTTTTATTACTTTTCAGGGTTTAGTCTATGTATAGTGTTCTTTCTGGGTTTTTAAAATATTTTATGGTGTATTATTGATATTGTTTTTGTTTTTTGGGGCCATTTTACTATTTTTCTGTATTTATTTTTAGAAATTAATGGATCTTTAAAAGGGTTTTGTAGGGTGTTTGAAAAAGGTTTTTGAGTTTTATTTATTTTCAGGGTTTTAAGCTATGTTTAGTGTTCTTTTTAGGTTTTTGAAAATTTTTTAGGGTGTGTTATTGATTTTGCGTTTTTTAAGAGTCATTTTAGTATACTTGGGTATTCATTTTTAAAGTTTTCCAGTTTTATTTAAGGGTTTTGTAGTGTGTTTTGGAGAATGTTTTTTGAGTTGTAATGGTTTTCAGGCTTTTAAACTATGTTTAGTGTTCTTTCTGGGTTTTTTTAAGTCTTTTAGGGTGTGTTATTCATCTTGGGTTTTTTTAGGGTCATATTTATGGTCTAGTGAATTTATTTTTAGAACATAAAGTTTTTTGTAGGGTTTTGTAGGGTATTTAGCGGAATGTTTTTTGAGTTTTATTGGTTTTCAGGGTTTTAGTCAAGTTTAGTGTTATTTCTGTTTTTCTTTTTTTAATATTTTAGGGTGTGTTATTTATTTTGGAGTTTTTAAGGGTCATTTTTGTGTTTTTTTGAATTTATGTATTGAAATTAAAGGTGTTTTAAATGGTTTTGTTGAGTTTTTTTGAAGAATGATTTTTGACTTTTATTTGTTTTCAGGGTTTTAGTCTATGAATACTATTCTTTCTGCTTTTTCGAAAAGTATTTTACATTATGTTATTGATTTGGGGCTTTTTACAGTCAGTTTTGTGTTTTTGTGAATTTATTTTTAATATTTTAAAGTGTATTTTAAAGTGTTATTTAGAGTGTTTAGAAGAATGTTTTTTGATTTTTATTGTTTTTCCAGGTTTATTCTATGTTTAGTATTCTTTCTGGGTTTTTAAAATATTTTATGGTGAATTATAGCTTTTGGTTGTTTTGTGTATTTATTTTTAGAATATGATTCTTTTTACAAAACGTTTTTGTAGGTTGTTAGAAAAATGATTTTTTGAGTATTATTAGGTTTCAGGGTTTTATTCTAAGTACAATGTTCTAACTAGTTTTTTGAAATATTTTAGGGTGTATTACTGATTTTGTTTTTTGTTATTAGGGTCATTTTGGTATTCTTGTGTATTCATTTTTAAAAATTTACAATTTTTAAAGGTTTTGTAGAGTGTTTTGAAGAGTGTTTTTTGAGTTGTAATGGTTTTCAGGCTTTTAATCAATGTTTTGTCTTTCTGGGATTTTTAAGTGTTTTAGGCTGTGTTATTCATCTTGGGTTTTTTTAGGGTCATTTTTGTGTTCTAGTGCATTTATTTTTAGAATTTTAAGGTTTTATGTAGGGTTTTGTAGGGTATTTAGAAGAATGTTTATTGAGTTTTACTGGTTTTCATGGTTTTAGTCTATGTATAGTGTTCTTTATGTATGTTTTAAATATTGTAGGGTGAGTTATTTACTTTGGAGTATTATTAGGGTCATTTTCGTGTTCTTTTGTACTTAAGGAATTTTAAGGTGTTGTTAATGGTTTAGTTGAGTATTTTGAAGAATGGTTTTCTCAACAGAACACCAATGGCTTGTACTGTAAAATCAAAAATTGACAAATGGGACCTCATAAATTTGCAAAGCTTCTGTAAGGCAAAAGACACTGTCAACAAGACAAAAAGGCCACCAACAGATTGGGAAAG
>NW_018393332.1:8111-9706 GCF_900095145.1 Mus pahari
ATCACAAAAGAAGTCACTAGATATGCACTCACTGATAAGCAGATATTAGCCCAGAAACTTAGAATACCCAAGATACATTTTGCAAAACAGAAGAAAACCAAGAAGGATGACCATCGTGTGAATACTTCATTCCTCCTTAGAATAAGGAACAAAATACCCATGAAGGATATAGGTAAAGAGACAAAATTTAGAGCTAAGATGAAAGGAAATTTTTTAAGGTTGTAAGTTTTTTTAGTTTTTTATTATTATTATTTTTTTTAGTATTGTAGGGTTTTCTAGGGTCCTGAATTTTTTTATTTTTATTCTTTGAGTGTTTTTTCCTAGGGTTTTAGGTTTCTTTTAGGGTTTTAAGTGATTTTAGGGTATTTTTCTACGTGTTATAAGTGGGTTTTTTAGGGTATTAGGGTGCATTTTAAAGGCATTAGGTTTTTATTTCACGGTTTTAGGTTTTCTAGGTTCTTTATGTTTCTAGAAGTTTTTTTTTAGAATTTTATGTATTTTATGACTAGTGATTACTTTTTTAGGGTTTTATGGGTTTTTTTTAGTGTTTTAAGGTTTTTTTTAATGGTTTTTACAGTGTTTTGGTTTTTTTGTGTTTTAGAGTATTAAGGCTTTTTATGCTATTTTTTATGGTTTTTGAGATTTTGGTACAGTGTCTAGTGATCTAGAAATTTAATGTATTGTAGAGTTTTAGGGGACATTTAGGGTTTTAAAGGAATTTAGGTGATTTTAAATTTTTTTTTAGGGTTCTAGAGTGTTTACATTTTTAGAATTTTAGGGTTTTTTTGTCAGGTTTTCCAGGTTTTTTGTGGGGGTGTAAGGTATTTTTGATTGTTTGTTTGCATTTTTTTTTTTTTAGATTTTTTTAAAACATTTTTTGCTTTTTCTCTGCTTTAAGGTCTTAGTGGGCTTTTGTTTTGTTTTGTGGTTGCTCTTTTAGGATTTTTTGAAGGTATTTTTGAGAGTTCTAGAATTGTAGTATCTACGTATTTTAAGGTTTTAAGATACTCTTTAGTTTTTTTAAAGATTTTAGATATTTTTTTGTATTTTAAGGCTTTGTGTTTTTTTCAGGGTTTTAGGGTTTTAGAGTCTTTATACGGTACTTGGGGTTTTTAGAATTTTAGTGTATTTTTTTTGAGGTTTTAGGATTTTTTTAGGGTTTTAATGGGAGTTTAAAGAATTTTAGTTTTTTTTTTTTTTAAGTTTAGGGTCTTACTGTATTTTTAGGGATTTTTAAAAATTTTTTCAAGGAATTTTGGGTTTTTTCTTAGGGTTTTTGGTTTTTTAAAAAATCTTTATTGTTTTCTTTTAGGTTTTTTAGTTCTTTTAGTGTATTTTAGGGTTATAGAATCTTGTTTGGAATTTCAGGGATTATTTTCGTGTTTTTAGGTTTTTACAAATTGATTTTAAGCTTTCACAGTTTCTTTTTAGGATTTTTAAAGCATTTTAGGGTCTTTTAGGATTTTAGGGTTATTTCAGAGTTTTTTTTTTAAGTATTTTAGGTTTTTCTTTAGTTTTTTTTTGTATTTTAGGGTTTTTTTTTTTTTTTTGGTTTTTCGAAGCATTTTTTTAATTTTTCTTTTAAGGGTTTTGTA
>NW_018393332.1:11203-12140 GCF_900095145.1 Mus pahari
AATTTTTTTATTTTTATACTTTTAGTGTTTTTTTTTCTTAGGGTTTTAGGTTTCTTTTAGGCTTTTAAATTTTTTAGTGTATTTTTCTACATGTTTTAGGTGGTTTTTAAAATGGTTTTAGGGTGCTTTTTAAACGATTTAGTGTTTTTTTCAGGGTTTTAGGTTGTTTAGGTTCTTTATGGTTAGTGATTCCTTTTTTAGTATTTTATGGTTTTTTATTGTTTTAGTGGTTTTTAATGTTTTTTTTTTTACAGAGTTTTGTGGTTTTTTGTGTTTTAGGTTCTTAGGGATTTTTATTTATTTATTTATTTTTGTATGGTTTTTGAGAGTTTGTTGCAGTGTCTAGAGATCTGGAAATTTAATGTATTGTAGAGTATTAGGGGACATTTAGGGTTTTAAAGGAATTTAGGTGATTTTTATGTTTTTTTAGGGTTCTTGAGTATGTATTTTTTTAGAATTTTGGGGTTTTTTGTCCTGTTAGCCATGTGTTTTGTGGGGGTATAGGGTTTTTTTTTGTTTGGGGTTTTTTTAGAGTTTTTAAAGATTTTTTGGTTTTTCTCTGTTTTAAGGGCTTAGTAGGCTTTTGTTTTGTTTTGTGTTTGTTTTTTAGGATTTTTTGTAGGTGTTTTTGAGAGCTCTAGAGTTCCAGAATTTTTAAGTTTTTTAAGATTTTTTTAGTTTTTCTTTTTTTTTTCAAGATTTTAGATGTTTTTTTGTTGTTGTTGTTCCTTAAGGCTTTGGGTTTTTTTCAGGGTTTCATGGTTTTAGGGTCTTTTTAGGGTACTTGAGGTTTTTAGAATTTTAGAGTTTTTTTATTGTTTTATGATTTTTGGGGGGTTTTAAGAGAGTTTTAAAGGATTTTAGGGTTCGCTTTTAAGTTTTAGGTCTACTGTATTTTAGGTCTAGTATTGTTTGGAATTTTAGGAATTATTTTAGG
>NW_018393332.1:12767-19402 GCF_900095145.1 Mus pahari
GTCTTTTAGAATTTTAGAATTCTTTTAGGGTTTTTTATGAAATTTAGGTTTTTTTAGTTCTTTATTCTTTTTTAGTTTTGGATTTTTTTTGTTTTTTTCAAGCATTTTTTTTTTCATTTTAGGGTTGTTTTAAGGATGTTTTTTGATCTCCTTAGAATTTTATTGTTTTTTTGTTTGCTTATTTGTTTGTTTTAGGGAGTAGGGACTTTCAAGGTTCCTGAAATTTTTTTTTTTTAGAATTTTAGTGTCTTTTTTCCTAGCGTTTTAGGTTTCTTTTAGGGTTTTGAGGTTTTTTAGGGTATTTTTCTACATGTTTTATGTGTTTTTTTTTAGGGTCTTTTGGTGCTTTTTAAAGGCTTTAGGATTTTTTTTCAGGATTTTAGGTTTTTTAGGTTCTTTATGTTTCTAGAGGATTTTTTTTAGAATTTTATGATTTTTACGGTTAGTGATTCTTTTTATAGGATTTTAGCGTTTTTTTATTCTTTTGGGGTTTTTTTAAAAGGATTTTAAAGTGTTTTTGTTTTTTGTGTGTTTTAGTGACTTAGGGTTTTTATGGTTTATTTTCATGGTTTTTGAGAGTTTGTTGAGGTGTCTAGAGATCTAGAAATTTAATGTATTTTAGAATTTTAGGGTTTGTAATGGTTGCAAAGGATTTCAGGGAATTTTTAGGGTCTTTTTATGGTTCTTGAGGTTTTTATTTTCTTTTAGACTTTTAGGTTTTTTTCAGGTTTCCCAGGTTTTTTTTGGGGGGATGTATGGGTTTTGTTTTGTTTTTTTTGAGGTTTTAAAGATTTTTTTTGCTTTTTCTCTGTTTTAAGGGCTTAGTGGGTTNTTTGTTTTGTTTTGCTTTTTAGGATTCTCTGATTTTTTGAGAGTTCTAGAGTTCTAGAATTTTAAAATATTTTAAGGTTTAAAGATTTATTTATTTATTTTTTTAATAGTAGATTTTTAAAGTTTTGTTTTGTTTCAGGCTTTGGGGTTTTTTCCAGGGATTTAGGGTCTTTTAGGGTACTTGAGTTTTTAGAATTTTAGAGATTTTTTGGGGTTTTAGGATTTTAAAATTCTTAAAGGGAGTTTTAAAGAATTTTAGTTTTTTTTTAAGTTTTAGGGTCTTAGTGTATTTTTAGGGAATTTTATAGGTGTTTTTAGGGGTTTTCAAGGATTCTAGGATTTTTTTCATAGTGTTTTTGTTTTCTTTTAGGTTTTTTAGTTCGTTTATGTTATTTTAGAGTTCTAGAGTATTGATTGGAATCTTAGGTATTACTTTAGGGTTTTAGTATTTGTATGAAAGAATTTTATGGTTTTACAGTTTCTTTTTAGGATTTTGAAAGTATTTTAGCATCTTTTAGCATTTGTAAAGGGTTTTTTATGGATTTTTGTTATTTTTTGTTTTTGGTTTAGGGCTTTGTGTTTTTTTTCAGGGTTTTATATTTTTAGGGTCTTTTTAGGGTACTTGAGGTTTTTAGAATTTTAGAATTTTTTTTAGGGTTATAGGATTTTTTTATGGTTTAAAAGAATTTTAGTGTTTTTTTTTTTTTTAAGTTTTGAGGTCTCAGTGTACTTTTAGGGATTTTTAAAGGTGTTTTTAGGGTTTTTCAATGATGTTATTTTTTTCTTAGGGTTTTTGGTTATTTTTAAATCTTTGGGGTTTCTTTTAGGTTTTTAATTNTTTTAGGGTATTTCAGCGTTCAAGAGTCTTGTTTGAANTATANGGATTATTTTAGGGTTTTAGCGTTTCTTAAAAGAGGATTTTAGGATTTTACAGTTTCTTTTTAGGACTTTTAAAGAATTTTAGGGTCTTTTGGAATTTTAGAATTCTTTTATGGTTTTTTGTGCAGGTGTAAGGTTTCTTTGATTGTTTGTTTGGATTTTTTTAGATTTTTTAAAAGATTTTTTGCTTTTTCTCTGCTTTAAGGTCTTAGTGGGCTTTTGTTTTGTTTTGTGGTTGTTTTTTTAGGATTTTTTGAAGGTGTTTTTGAGAGTTCTAGAGGTGTAGTATTTACGTATTTTAAGGTTTTAAGATATTTTTAGGTTTTTAAAGAAGATTTTAGATTTTTTTTGTATTTTAAGGTTTTGGGTTTTAGAGTCTTTATACAGTACTTGAGGTTCTTAGAATTTTAGTGTATTTTTTTAAGGTTTTAGGATTTTTTTAGGGTTTTAATGGGAGTTTAAAGAATTTTAGGTTTTTTTTAAGTTTAGGCTCTTACTGTATTCTTAGGGATTTTTAAAATTTTTTAAAGGTTTTTCAAGGAATTTTGGTTTTTTTCTTAGGGTTTTTGTTTTTTTTTTTAATCTTTATTGTGTTCTTTTAGTTTTTTTTTTTAGTTTTTTATTGTATTTTAGTGTTATAGAGTCTTGTTTGGAATTTCAGGGATTATTTTAGTGTTTTTAGGATTTTACAAAAAGGATTTTAAGCTTTCACAATTTCTTTTTAGGATTTTTAAAGCATTTTAGGGTCTTTTAGTATTTTACAGTTATTTCAGAGTTTTTTTAAAGTAATTTAGTTTTTTTCTTTAGTGTTTTTTTTGTATTTTAGGGTTTTTTGGTTTTTCGAAGCATTTTTTTTATTTTCTTTTAAGGGTTTTATATTTTTTAGGGTATTTTCAAGGTCTAAAGGGTTTTTAACTTAGAAATTTTTTATTTGATTTTGTTTTAGGGGTTGAGGAGGGTTTTTTTTATGGTTTTAGGGTTTTTTTTCAGCTTTTTAAAGTAGGGAATTTTTTTAGGTTTTTTTTTTTTTTAGGGTTATAGGGGCTTTCTAGGGTCCTGAATTTTTTTATTTTTATACTTTTAGTGTTTTTTTTCCCCTAGGGTTTTTGGTTTCTTTTAGTCTTTTATGATTTTTCAGTGTATTTTTCTACATGTTTTTGGTGGTATTTTTAGGTTCTTAGGTTGCTTTTTAAAGGCCTTAGGGTTTTTTTCAGGGTTTTAGATACTTTATGGTTCTAGAGAGTTTTTTTTTTTTTTTAGAATTTTATGTTTTTATGGTTAGTGATTCTTCTTTTTAGGATTTTATGGGTTTTTTGGTATTTTATGGTTTTTCAATGATTTTACAGTGTTTTGGGATTTTTTGTGTCTTAGAGTGTCTTAGGGATTTTTATGGTTTTTTTGTATGGTTTTTGAGAGTTTGTTGCGGTGTCTAGAGATCTAGAAATTTAATGTATTTCTGCTTGTGGACGTTGTACATCGTGGTGCGCACTAGGCTCCGCACCACGATGTACAACGTCCACAAGCAGGGTTATGGTCTTAAAGGATTTTAGGATTTTACAGTTTCTTTTTAGGATTTTTAAAGNATTTTAGGGTCTTTTGGAATTTTAGAATTCTTTTAGGGTTTTTTATGAAATTTAGGTTTTTTTAGTTCTTTATTCTTTTTTAGTTTTGGATTTTTATTTTTTTGGTGTTTCAAAGCATTTTTTTTTCTTTTTTTCATTTTAGGGTTTTTTTAAGGGTGTTTTTCTATCTACTTAGAATTTTATTGTTTTTTGTTTGCTTATTTGTTTGTTTTAGGGAGTAGGGACTTTCTAGGGTTCCTGAATTTTTTTCTTTTTAGTGTCTTTTTTCCTAGCGTTTTAGGTTTCTTTTAGGGTTTTGAATTTTTTGGGGGTATATTCCTCCAGGTTTTAGGTGGATTTTTTAGTGTCTTAGGGTGATTTTTAAAGACGTTACGGTTTTTTTTCAGACTTCTAGGTTTTTAGGTTCTTAATGATTTTAGAGGTTTTTTTTTTTTTTAGAATTTTATGTTTTTATGGTTAGTGATTCTTCTTTTTAGGATTTTATGGGTTTTTTGGTATTTTATGGTTTTTCAATGATTTTACAGTGTTTTGGGATTTTTTGTGTCTTAGGGTCTTAGGGATTTTTGTTTTTTTGTATGGTTTTTGAGAGTTTGTTGTGATGTACAGAGTTCTCGAAATTTAATGTCTTGTAGAGTTTAGGGGAATATTTATGGTCTTAAAGGAATTTAGGTAATTTTTAGGGTTTTTAGGGTTCTTGAGTATTTATTTTATTAGAATTATGGGTTTTTTTTTTGTCAGGTTAGCCATGTGTTTTGAGGGGGTATAAGGGCGTTTTTTTTGTTTGTTTGGGGTTGTTTTTAGAGTTTTAAAGATTTTTTTGGTTTTTCTCTGTTTTGAGGGCTTAGTGGGCTTTTGTTTTGTTTTGTGTTTGTTTTTTAGGATTTTTTGTAGGTGTTTTTAAGAGTTCTAGAGTTCCAGAATTTTTAAGTGTTTTAAGATTTATTTTAGTTTTTCTTTTTTTTTAAGATTTTAGATTTTTTGTTGTTGTTGTTCCTTAAGGCTTTGGGTTTTTTCAGGGTTTCATGGTTTCAGGGTCTTTTTAGGGTACTTGAGGTTTTTAGAATTTTAGAGGTTTTTTTATTGTTTTATGATTTTGGGGGGATTAAAGAGAATTTTAAAGAATTTTAGGGTTTTCTTTTAAATTTTAGGTCTAGTATTGTTTGGAATTTTAGGAATTATTTTAGGGTGTTAGTATTTTTATGAAAGTATTTTATGGTTTTACAGTTTCTTTTTAGGATTTTTAAAGTATTTTATTGTCTTTTAGCATTTTAGCGTTCGTTAAGTGTTTTGTAAGGGTTTTTGGTGTTTTTGTTTTTTGTTTAAGGCTTTGGTTTTTTTCAGGGTTTCATGGTTTTAGGGTCTTTTTAGGGTACTTGAGGTTTTTAGAATTTTTTAGCGTTTTAGAATTTTTATGGTTTTAAAAGGAGTTTTAGAGAGTTTTAGAGCATTTAAAAAAAGTTTTAGGGTCTCAGTGTATTTTTAGGGATTTTAAAAGATGTTTTTAGAGTTTTTCAAGGATTTTAGTATTTTCTTACGGTTTTTGTTTTTGTTTTTTATCTTTATTGTTTTCTTTTAGGTTTTTTTAATTCTTTAGGGTTTTTTAGGGTTCTAGAGACTAGATTGGAATTTTAGGGATTATTTTAGGGTTTTAGGGTTTTTAAAATAGGATTTTAGGATTTTACAGTTTCTTTTTAGGATTTTTAAAGTATTTTATGGTCTTTTAGAATTTTAGAATTCTTTTAGGGTTTTTTATGAAATTTAGGTTTTTTTAGTTCTTTATTCTTTTTTAGTTTTGGATTTTTATTTTTTTGGTGTTTCAAAGCATTTTTTTTTCTTTTTTTCATTTTAGGGTTTTTTTAAGGGTGTTTTTCTATCTACTTAGAATTTTATTGTTTGTTGTTTGCTTATTTGTTTGTTTTAGGGAGTAGGGACTTTCTAGGGTTCCTGAATTTTTTTTCTTTTTAGAATTTTAGTGTCTTTTTTCCTAGCGTTTTAGGTTTACTTTAGGGTTTTGAGGTTTTTTAGCGTATTTTTCTACATGTTTTAGGTGTTTTTTTTAGGGTCTTTTGGTGCTTTTTAAAGGCTTTAGGATTTTTTTTCAGGGTTTTAGGTTTTTTAGGTTCTTTATGTTTCTAGAGGACTTTTTAAGTATTTTATGGTTTTTACGGTTAGTGATTCTTTTTATAGGATTTTAGCGTTTTTTTCTTTTATACTTTTGGGTTTTTTTAAAGGATTTTAAAGTGTTTTTGTTTTTTTGTGTGTGTGTTTTTTAGTGACTTAGGGTTTTTATGGTTTATTTTTATGGTTTTTGAGAGTTTTTTGAGGTTTCTAGAGATCTAGAAATTGAATGTATTTTAGCTTTTTAGGGTTTTTAATGGTTGTAAAAGATTTCAGGGGATTTTTAGGGTCTTTTTATGGTTCTTGAGGTTTTTAATTTTTTTTAGAATTTTAGGTTTTTTTTTCAGGTTTCCCAGGTTTTTTGGGGTTAGGTATGGATTTTGTTTTGTTTTTTCGAGATTTAAAGATTTTTTTGCTTTTTCTCTGTTTTAAGGACTTAGTGGGTTTTTTGTTTTGTTTTGCTTTTCAGGATTCTCTGATTTTTTGAGAGATCTAGAGTTCTAGAATTTTAAAATATTTTAAGGTTTAAAGAATTTTTTATTTTTTTTTTAATACTAGATTTTTAAAGTTTTCTTTGTTTAAGGCTTTGGGGTATTTTTCAGGGATTTAGGGTCTTTTAGGGTACTTGATTTTTTAGAATTTTAGAGATTTTGGGGGGGTAAGATTTTTAAAGTTTTTAAGGGGAGTTTTAAAGAATTTTATTTTATTTTTTAAGTTTTAGGGTCTTAGTATATTTCTAGGGATTTTTATAGGTGTTTTTAGGGGTTTTCAAGGATTTTAAGATTTTTTTCATAGTGTTTTTGTTTTCTTTTAGGTTTTTTAGTTCTTTTAGGTTATTTTAGAGTTCTAGAGTATTGATTGGAATCTTAAGGATTATTTTAGGGTTTTAGTGTTTGTATGAAAGAATTTTATGGTGTTACAGTTTCTTTTTAGCATTTTAAAAGTATTTTAGCATATTTTAGCATTTTAGCATTTGTAAAGGGTTTTTTATGGATTTTTTGGTATTTTTTGTTTTTGGGTTTTGGGTTTTTTTCAGGGTTTTATATTTTTAGGGTCTTTTTAGGGTACTTGAGGTTTTTAGAATTTTAGAAATTTTTAGGGTTATAGGATTTTTTATGGTTTTAAAGAATTTTAGTGTTCTTTTTAAGTTTTGAGGTCTCAGTGTATTTTTAGGGATTTTTAAAGGTGTTTTTCCGGTTTTTCAATGATGTTATTTTTTTTCTT
>NW_018393332.1:20213-22037 GCF_900095145.1 Mus pahari
GGGTTTTTGGTTATTTTTAAATCTTTGGGGTTTCTTTTAGGTTTTTAATTCTTTTAGGGTATTTCAGCTTTCACGAGTCTTGTTTGAATTATAGGGATTATTTTAGGGTTTTAGCGTTTCTTAAAAAACGATTTTAGCATTTTACAGTTTCTTTTTAGGATTTTAAAAGCATTTTAGCGTCTTTTGGAATTTTAGAATTCTTTTAGGGTTTTTTATGAAATTTAGGGTTTTTTTTAGTTCTTTTCTGTTTTTTACTTTAGTTTTGGGTTTTTTTGTTGTTGTTTTTTCTAATCATTTCTTTTCTTTTTTGGGGGGGATTGTGTTTTTAAGGGTGTTTTTCTCTCTCCTTAGAATTTTATATTTTTTTTTGTTTTTTTGTTAGTTTGTTTGTTTAAGGGTTGTAGGGACTTTCTAAGATTCCTGATTTTTTTTCTTTTTAAAATTTTAGTGTCTTTTTTCCTTGGGTGTGAGGCTTCTTTTAGGGTTTTGACGTTTTTTTAGGGCATTTTTCTACATGTTTTAGGTGGTTTTCTTTCAGGGTCTTTGGGTGCTTTTTATATGCTTTAGGATTTTTTTTTCAGGGTTTTAGGTTTTTTAGGTTCTTTATGTTTCTAGAGGGTTTTTTAGAATTTTATGGTTTTTATGGGTACTTATTCTTTTTTAGGATTTTAGTGTTTTTTATTCTTTTAGGGTTTTTTTTTAAGGTTTTAAAAGTGTTTTCCTTTTTGTGTGTTTTTTATAATATTAGGGATTTTACCGTTTTTTATATTTATGGTTTTTGACTGTTGAGGTGTCTAGAGATATACAAATTAAATTTTGGAGTTTTAGGGTTTTTTTTTAGGGTTGTAAAGGAATTTAGGGGAATTTTAGAGACTTTTTAGGTTTCTTGAGGGTTTGGTTTTTTTTTAGAATTTTAGTGTATTTTTTTCAGGTTTTCCAGGTATTTTGTGTGTGGGGGATTAAGGGTTTTTTTTGTTTGGTTGGGTGTTTTTTTTTTAGAGTTGTTAAATATTTTCTTGTTTTTCTCTCTTTTAAGGGTTTAGTGGGCTATTTGGGTTTTTTGTTGTTTTTGTATTTTAGGATTTTTTGTAGTTTTTTTATAGAGTTTTAAAGTTCTAGAATTTTAATGTACTTTAAGGTTTTAAAATTTTTTTAGTTATTTTTTTAAGTTTTAGATTTTTTTGTTTTTGTTAAAGGCTTTGTTTTTTTCAGGTTTTTAGTGTTATAGGGTCTTTTTAGGGTACTTGAGGCTTTTAGAATTTTAGAGGTTTTTTTTTTTAAGAGTTTTAGTATATTTTAGGGTTTTAAAAGAGACTTTTACAAAACTTTACGTTTTTCTTTTTATGTTTAAGGTTCTTAGTGTATTATTAGGGATTTTTAAATGTGTATTTATGGTTTTTCAAGGATTTTAGTTTTTTTCTTATGATTTTTGTTTTTTATTTTAAAATCTTTATTGTTTTCTTTTAGTGTTTTTTTAGTACTTTTAGGATATTTTTAGGGTTCTAGAGTCTTGTTTGGAATTTTAGTGATTATTTTAGGGTTTTATGGTTTTTTTAAAAAAAGATTTTAGGGTTTTACAGTTTCTTTTTAGGATTTTTAAAACATTTTAGGGTCTTTTATGGAATTTAGGTAATTTTATTATTTTGAGGTTTTTTTGGTTTTTTGAAGGATTTTTTCTCTTTTTCTAGTGTTTTTTGTTTTTTTAGGGTCTTTTTTGAGTTCTAAAGGTTTTTTTCCTCATAATTTTATGGTTTTTTTTTTTTTTTATGGTTGCAAGGGCGTTTTAGGGTTCCTGATTTCTTTCTTTTTTGAATTTGAATGTTT
>NW_018393332.1:23180-24160 GCF_900095145.1 Mus pahari
TTAGGGTGCTTTTTAAAGGCTTTAGGTTTTTTTTCAGGGCTTTACATTTTTTAGGTTCTTTACGGTTCTAGAGGTTTTTTTTTTTAGAATTTTATGTTTTTTATGGTTAGTGATTCTATTTTTTAGGATTTTATGGGTTTTTTATTTAGTGTTTTAGTGTTGTTTTTTTTTTACGTTTTTAACAGTGTTTTCGGTTTTTGGTCTCTTAGCGTCTTAGGGCTTTTTATGCTATTTTTTGATATGGTTTTTGACAGTTTGTTGTGGTGTCTAGTGATCAAGATATTTAATGTATTATAGAGTTTTAGGGGAATTTTTAGTGTTTTAAAGGAATTTAGGTGATTTTTAGGTTTTTTTAGGGTTCTTGAGTGTTTATTTTTTTAGAATTTTAGGATCATTTTGTCAGGTTTTCCAGGGGTTTTTTTTTGTGGGGAGGAAAGGTGGTTTTTTTTGTTTGTTTGGGGTTATTTTTTAGAGTTTTCAAAGATTTTTTTGCTTTTTCTCTGCTTCAAGGGCTTAGTGGGTTTTTGTTTTGTTTTGTGGTTGCTGTTTGAATTTTTTGAAGGTGTTTTGGAGAGTTCTAGAGTTGTACAATTTTAAAATATTTTAAGGTTTTAAGATATTTTTAGTTTTTTTTCTAAGATTTTAATTTTTTTATTTTAAGGCTATGGGTTTTTTGGGGGATTTAAGGTCTTTTTAGGGTACTTGAGGTTTTTAGAATTTTAGATTATTTTTTAGTGTTTTAGAATTTTTTAGGGTTTTAATGGGAGTTTAAAGAATTTTAGGGTTTTTTTTTAAGTTTAGGGTCTTATTGTATTTTTAGGGATTTTAAAAGTTGTTTTTAGGGTTTTTCAAGGATTTTTGGTTTTATTATTAAGGTTTTTGTTTTTTTAAAAAATCTTTACTGTTTTGTTTTAGGTTTTTAGTTCTTTTAGGGGATTTTAGGGTTCTAGAGTCTTGTTTGGAATTTCAGGGAATTATTT
>NW_018393333.1:0-8215 GCF_900095145.1 Mus pahari
TCTGGGGACTCCCCAGTGAACACCTCTCCACCTCTCCTCGGGCAGGGAAAGGCACTGGATGCCGAGTCAGACCTGGGGACTCCCCAGCGAACACCTCCCCACCTCTCCTCACAGTCTAACTTCTTGAGTTCTTTGTATATATTGGATATTAGCCCTCTCTCAAATGTAGGATTGGTGAAGATCTTTTCCCAATCTGTTGGTTGCTGTTTTGTTCTATTGACAGTGTTCTTTGCCTTAAGAAACTTTGTAATTTTATTAGGTTCCATTTGTTGAAAGGTGATCTTAGAACATAAGCCATTGGTGTTCTCTTCAGGAAAATTTCCCCTGCGCCCATGTGTTTGAGGCTCTTCCCCACATTCTTTTCTATTAGTTTCAGTGTATCTGGTTTTATGTGGAGATCCTTGATCCACTTGGACTTGTGCAAGGACTTGTATAAGCTTTATACAGGGAGATAATAATAGAACAATTTTCATTCTTCTACATGTTGACCTTCAGGTGAACCAGTACCATTTGTTGAAAATGCTGTCTGTTTTCCATAGGATGGTTTTAGCTCCTCTGTCAAAGTATATGTGGGTTCATTTCTGAGTCTTAAATTATATTCCATTGATCTACTTTCCTATCATTGCACTAATATCATGCAGTTTTTATTACTATTGCTCTGTAATATAGCTTGATGTCAGGAATGGTAATTTCTCCATAAGTTCTTATGGTGTTGTGAATAGTTTTCACTATCCTGGATTTTTAGTTATTCCAAATGAATTCACAAATTGCTCTTTCTAACTCTATGAATAATTGAACTGAATTTTGATGTGGATCTGACTGAATATGTAGATTGCTTTTGGCAAGATGGCCATTTTTACTGTATTAATCCTGCCAATACATGAGCATGGAAGGTATTTTTGTCTTCTGAGATGTTCTTCTGTTTCTTCAGAGACTTGAAGTTCTTGTCATACAGATCTTTCACTTGCTTGGTTAGAATCACACCAAAGTATTTTATATTATTTGTGACTATTGTGAAGGGGTTCCTTTCCCTAGTTTCTTTCTCAGCCTGTTTATCCTTTGAGTAGAGGAAGGCTAATGATTTGTTTGAGTTAATTTGATATCTAGCCACTTCGCTGAAGTTGTTTATCAAGTTTAGGAATTCTCTAGTAGAATTTTTTGGGGTCACGTAAGTATACTGTCATATAATTTGCAAATAGTGATATTTTGACTTCTTCCTTTTCAATTTATATCCCTTTGACCTCCTTCTGTGTGTCTTAAAACAATAAAAATATACCAAATCAGATATCTCAGATGAGAAAAGTTCAACACTTTCATGGTTCACTGTTTATCTTTGTAAATGTATTTTAAAGTCTTAAAGAAATCTCATCTCAGGGAGAACCTAGTGGGTCTCCAGCATTTCACAGACCTCCTGCATCTAGTTAATGTCACTCTAAAACATTCATAATACATAATTAGACAAGTTATAATCTAACACTTAAATTTTCAAAGTCTACAAAGGCGATATTGTATAAGTGATCTTTTTCAGTTCCTTAAACTAAAATATATATTGGACAGAAATTCATTATGCCACAATGAGTATGTTCTAGGCCTACACACAAACACACATACACACACACACACATACACACACACACACACACACACACACACACACACACACACACTAACCAGGAAAACTTACCTTATTTTGTTGTGAATTATTTAAACTAAATACTCATTCATGTCATAAAATTGTTCTGGTTCCTCTCAATTCTTTTTTTTTAGATGTTTTCTTTATTTACATTTCAAATGTCCCCTTTCCTAGTTTCCCCTCTGAAAATACCCTATCTCCCCCCTCCCTCTGCCCCCCCAACCTACCCACTTCCATTCCCAGTCTTAGCTTTCCCCTATATTGGGGCATAGAACTTCCACAGGACCTAGGGCCTTTCCTCCCACTGATGACTGACGAGGCCATCCTTTGCTACATATACAGTTAGAACCACAAGTTCCACCATGTGTTTTATTTGATTGGTGGTTTAATTGCAAGGAGCTCTGGGGCTAGTGGTTAGTTCATATTGATATTCCTCCTATGGGACTTCAGATCCCTCCAGCTCCTTTGGCACTTTATCTCCTTTACTGGGGACCTTGTGCTCCATCCAGTGGGTGATTGTGAGCATCCATTTCTGTATTTGCCAGGCACTGGCAGAGGCCCTCAGGAGACACCTATATCCAACTCCTGTCGGCAGGCTCTTAAAGGCATCTTCCATAGTGTCTGGGTTTGGTGATTGTACATGGAATGGATCCCCAAGTGGGGCAGTATCTGGATGGTAGTTCCTTCAGGCTCTGCTCCAAACTTTGTCTCTGTATCTCCTTCTATGGGTATTTTGATCCACCTTCTATAAAGGATTCAGAACTTCTGGGCAGTGAGTGCATATCACGTGTGTTCTTTTGTGATTGGGTTACCTCACTCAAGATGATATCCTCCAGATCCATCCATTTGTCTAAGAATTTCATAAGTTCATTGTTTTTAATTGCTGAATAGTACTCCATTATATAAATGTACCACATTTCCTGTATCCATTCCTCTGTTGAGGGACATCTGGGTTCCTTCCAGCTTCAGGCTATCATAAATAAGACTGCTATGGACATAGTGGAGCATGTGTCCTTATTACATGTTGGAGCATCTTCTGTGTATATGNCCAGGAGTGGTACTGCTGGATCTTCCAGTAGAACTATGTCCAATTTTCTGAGGAACCGCCAAAGTGATTTCCAGAGTGGTTGTATCAGCTTGCAGTCCCACCATCAATGGAGGAGTGTTCCTCTTTCTCCACTTCCTCACGAGCATCCACTGTCACCTGAGTTTTTGATCTTAGCCATTCCAACTGGTGTGAAGTAGAATATCAGGGTTGTTTTGATTTGCATTTCCCTGATGACTAAGGATGTTGAACATTCTTTAGGTGCTTCTCAGCTATTTAGTATTCTTCAGTTGGGAATTCTTTAACTCTGTATCCCATTTTTAAATAAGGTTGTTTGGTTTTCTGGAGTCCAACTTCTTAAGTTCTTTTTATATATTGGATATTAGCCCCCTACCTGATTTAGGATTGCTAAAAATCTTTTCTCAATATGTTGCTTGCCTTTTTGTTTTATTGACAGTGCCCTTTGCCTTACAGATTCTTCTTGCTCCCTCAGCTTGACAATTTTTTACTTCATTTTATAAAACATATAATTATAGACATACACAGATATCCCAAGTAAACATATTCCTGAACATTCATTTGCAAGATTTCATTTATCTGTGTGCTTGCCATATAGCTTAAATATCATCTAATATTTTTCAGAAAAATTCTAATATATAAAGGAAATCTTAACAAATCCAAAATAAGTATATTATCTAGTTTTCCTAAATAATTTTAATTTCTCAGAGATAATAGAATAATTCTAGGATATAAATTAAAAGACAAGTCATTTTTCCTTAGAGTAGACATAATGATGATCTTCATTCACTATCTTTTTTATAGGAATCTCAATTAAAACAGAAATATTATACTTTATGTATATAAAATATTAAGTATTTAAAATACTAGAAAGGCCTTAATGTATTAAAGATAAAAGAATAATAATCTGACATTCTTTAAAATGTAATATATTTAACAATCATTCTTTCTTTTCCTGTATACTACTCTTACTCTTGTACTATAATTTAAATGTCCTACTCTACCTCATTTTTCACCTTTTTGAAATGATCATGCTTAAAGTGATCATATATGGACAAGAATAAGCCTATCTTTGGTTTACATGTAGAAAGATCACAAGGAATGATGGTACTAAAAGCACATTGTGATTGGAAGTGTCAAAGTTGTCCCTAAATTATATACTTTGCTTTATGAAAATGTACTCACAGGGGCAGGGAGGTAAAGTTCAGACACTCCATCTGAACTTGAGTTTGAGTCCATGAATCCAAGATGTGGAAAGTGGTACGTGACTCCAGTAAACTGTCCTTGTTTATATGAATGCTAGGCATTCACACATCAATGAAAAATAATAAATAAAATATTATTTTAAATTATTTAAAATATATTCACAATGAAGAATTTTGTCATTTGTTAATTAACAAAAATGCACATAATTATGAATAGGTTATGTTTTGAAAGCACTAAAAATGAGTGACAAATATTAGCTATGAAAGCTTTCTTATTTTTAATAATGGATATAGGTTAATACTTCTTCACTCAAGATATAGCAATGAAAGTATTTCCATAATATTTGAAAAAGGATGATATTAAACTGCATTATTGAAAAAGAGATCTATGAGAGCTAGAGAGAAAGTACAGCAGTATTCCATGGTCCTGGAGAGGACCTGAAATTGGTTGACAGCATGCACATTAAGCATCTTATAATCACCTGTAACTGAAGCTGCTTAAGATCCAATACTCTCTGGTAACTGTTGGCACCTACATATACATGCTGCATATGAACTTTTGGTATACACACTTGTACACATATAAATACAAGATTTTCAAAATAAAAGAATTGGTATGAAAGTTTGATCTCTTGGCATATATAGTATATGTAAAATTCCAGGAGGCAATTAAGACAAACTGAAATCATATGATAAATGTATCAAAATCATAAATGTATGCTTGTGTCCATAGGAGCCTTGTAGGACCCCAGCCTCCCCACAAAACCTTCAGGGGCCCCAAACTAACCAACTTGGAACCCTGCTAGACCAATTTCATCCTAGTCAGATCTACCCCCACTATCACAGTTAGCCCTCCTAGAAGAACCTGCAGAGGTGAATTGTGCCTGGTTCCATGAACACCAATGTCTAGTTCTGGGCGTACTGTTCAGTCTCAAATCCTGTTGAAGATTAAGAGCATTCTGTTTCCCCATGGAAACTTTCAGGGGCTTCAATACTAACCAGCTTAAAACCTTGCTCTTAAAATCCATCCCAGTCAGATCAACCTGTCATCCCACTTTGTTCAACTGAGACACAGACTGCAGAGTGTAGTCTGCCTGAGGCACAGCCAGCAGAGTTTGGTATGTCGACCTCCACTATTCAGTCCACAGATCCCCTAACCTTCCTACGAAGTCTTTCTCTCATCATGATCATCCAGCTAACACTTGGGAAAAACAGATGCCTAAAGAATTACTTAAGAATACAATCAACAAGACCCAGATCAATATAGTTCCACTAGAACCCAGCTATCCTGCTACTACAAACCCTGGTTGTTCTAATGAAATTGAAGCATAAGAGAATCTTAAATCCAATCTTTTAAAGATAATAGAAGCCTTTAAAGAGGAGATGAATAAATCCCTTAAGGAAATACAGAAAAATATATTCACGCAGGTAAGGACATTAAATGAGGAAGCAAATATATAAAGAAATACAGGAAAATACAATCATACCAGTGAAGGATGTGAATAAAACTGCATAATATCTGAAAAGGGAAATAGAAGCAATGAAGAAAACACTACTGGAGATGGGAAACATAGGAAAGAGAACAGAAGTTAAGATATAAGCATCACCACCAGAGTACAGGAGATGGAAGAGAATATCTTGGGTGTACAAGATATGATAAAAGAAATCAGTACATCAGTCAAGAAAAAAAAAAAAAAAATCTGCCTTCCTGTCAGCACCAGCACCGGGGCACCTAGGGCTTGGAGTCTGCAGACACCACCATGGTCCCTAGAGGACCGCCCACATAATCTCAGGATCACTGGTGAGCAGAACACTACATTTGCACCAATCCAATTGAGCACGGGACCTGAGACAGCACTAAGAAAGCAGAGAACTGGCCTGACAAGGGGTACAAGTCCCTGCTGGTTGGAGCCAGCACTGGGTCACCTAGGGCGCAGAGTTGGCAGACACCCCCACAGTCCATGCCATCTTAGGATCACTGGTGAGTGGAACACTACATCTGTTCCTATCCAACTGTGCACGGGACCTGAGACAGAATTAGGGAAGTAGAGAACTGGCCTGACTAGGGGTACAAGTCCCTTCTGGTCGGCGCCAGCACCAGGGCACCTAGGGCATGGAGTTGGCAGACACCCCACGGTCCCTGGGTCCCTAGAGGACTGCCCAAGCGTTTTTAGGATCATTGGTAAGCAGAACACTACATCTGCTCCAATCCAATTATGAAGGGCCTGTGACGACAGGAACAAGGACACCAGAGCCCTTCCTGACCAGAGGCTCAGGTTCCTTTTGATCAGTGCTTGTTAACCTTGGTTTCAAATGGACCAGACAGCTCCAAGATCCTCAAAGGAGACACCACTTCCAGGCCCTGTAACACCCCCAGGATCTTAGGACAACAGGATCCCAGGATAACAGGAGCTGAGTCACACCAGTATTTCAGGGTCTCAGAGGAGCTTGACTGCCAAGAACTCTGACACACCCAGAATCTCAGGTTCACAGTAGCCCACAATCAAAGGATCACAGAGAAAGCTGGACTCAGGAGTCCTGAATCAACTGGGATTATAGGAAGGACAGGCTCCAATCAGGTATATTGAGGGTAGCAAGAACTTGAGATAATCAGATGGCAGGAGGTAAGAGTAAGAACAGAAGCAACAGAAACCAAGGTTACTTGGCATCATCAGAACCAAACTCTCCCACCATAGCAAGTCCTGGATACACCACCACACAAAAAAATCAAGACAGGGATCTAAAGTCACTTCTCATGATGATGATGGAGAACTTTAAAAAAGAAATACAGGAAAACACAGGTAAACAGCTAGAAGCCTTTAAAGTAGAAACATCAAAATCACTTAGAGAGTTTCAGGGAAACACTGCTAAACAGGTAAAAGCCCTTAAAGACTCACAGGAGAACACTGCTAAACAGGTAGAAAGCCTTAAAGAATGACAGGAAAACACGGCTAAACAAGTAGGAGTCATTAAAGAAGAAAAACAAAAATCCCTTAAAGAATTACAGGAAAACACTGCCAAACAGGTGATAGAATTGAACAAAACCATTCAAGACCTAAAAAGGGATGTGGAAACAAACAAACAAACAAAAAAAAAAACCTAAGGTGAAACACTCTGGAGATAGAAACACTAGGAAAGAAATCAGAAACCATAGATGCCAGGATCAGCAACAGAATACAATAGATGGAAGAGAGAATCTCAGGTGCAGAAGATTCCATAGAGAACATAAGCGCAACAATCAAAGAAATGCAAAATGCAGAAAATTCCTAAAAATCCAGGAAATCCAGGACACAATGAGAAGACCAAACTTACGGATACTAGGAGTAGATGAGAATGAAGATTTTCAACTTAAAGGGACAACAAATATCTTCAACAAAATTATAGAAGAAAACTTCCTGAACCTAAAGAAAGAGATGCCCATGAAAATACAAGAAGCCTACAGAACTCCAAATAGACTGGATCAGAAAAGAAATTCCTCCTGACACATAATAATCAGAACAAAAAATGCACTAAGCAAAGACAACAAATGCACTAAGTAAAGACAGAATATTAAAAGCAGTAAGGGAAAAGGATCAAGTAACATATGAAGGTAGGCCTATTAGAATTACACCAGACTTCTCACCAGAGACTATGAAAGTCAAAAGATCCTGGACAGATGTTAGGCAGACCCTAAGAGAACACAAATGCCAGCCCAGGCTACTATACCCAGCAAAATACTCAATTACCATAGATGGAGAAACAAAAGTATTCCATGATAAAACCAAATTAACAAAATACTATCCATGAATCCAGCCCTTCGAAGGATGATAAAGGGAAAACAACAAAACAAGGACAGAAACTACACCCTAGAAAAAGCAAGAAAGTAATCGTTGAATAAACCTAAAAGAAGACAGCCACAAGAACAGGACGCCAACTCTAACAACAAAAATGACAGGAAGCAACAATTACTTTTCCTTAATATCTCTTAATATCAATGGACTCAATTCCCCAATATAAAGACATAGACTAACAGATTGGCTGCAGAAATAGAACCCCACATTTTGCTGCTTACAGGAAACTAATCTCAGGGAAAAAGACAGATGCTACCTCAGAGTGAAAGGTTGATAAACAATTTTCCAAGCAAAGGGTCTGAAGAAACAAGCTGGAGTAACCGTACTAATAACGAATAAACTCGACTTCCAACCCAAAGTTACCAAAAAAAGACAAGGAGGGGTACTTCATACTCATCAAAGGTAAAATCTTCCAAGAGGAACTCTCAATCTGAGTATCTATGCTCCAAATGCAAGGGCATCCACATTCATTAAAGAAACTTTA
>NW_018393334.1:0-1319 GCF_900095145.1 Mus pahari
AGCAAGTCTTAACTACATATAGTGACCAAGGTCTCAGCTACAGAAGACACTGCTCTAAGGAGAAACAAATATCAAAGCCTCTGGGCAAAAGGAATGGAATTCCTAATGATGAGGAAGCTTTGGAGAATAGAAACAAACAAGAGATTACAACAGTGATACATACAGGAAATGAAATTCAAACAGTAATACCANCAGTTGACTTTTTTNAAAGATTTATTTGTTTTATGTATGACTATACCATTGTTCTCTTCAGACATACCAGAAGAGGGCATCAGATCTCATTACAGATGGTTGGGAGCCACCATGTGGTTGCTGGGAATTGAACTCAGGACCTCTGGAAGAGCAGTCAGTGCTCTTAACCACTGAGGAGCCATCTCTCCAGCCCAACAATTGGATTTTTAAAAAAGATAAATGTTTTTCAAAAAAATACATAGGTATACTAACTTTGAAAAGGAGAAGAACTTCCCTGGTAGAGGGAATGGCATTAAAGAGATGGTATTTGACCTTGAGCCTATGTGAAATGTTACTGCCAACAAACACAGCACAGCCAGTGGTTTGTGTCTCAAATTTCTGAGCTGACTTAACCATATCAATGAGCATTACATGTATCTCCAGAGGATAGTCCTCTAATGGGTAATTCAATATTCACTGGCTCAAGCTAACCTACCCAACTTGTACTCCCCCATAATCTGTTCTGTTTTCCTTCACATACATGAATTAATACATGCTGGGAAATTTAAAAAAATCACTCACCCTTCTTGTATAAGGTCTTTCTTCATAATGGTGCCCCCTGCAACTGAATCCCTTAAACTTTAATCTGTGATGTAGCTATTGCCTATCCTATTTCACTGTGTAGTGTACACAGTAACCTGTTCCTCATGCTCTGGTCTGAAGGCAGAAACCATGCTTCACCTGCATATCCTTTTTCTGTTGTTGCAATGGACGGTTCACTGCATGACTCCAGTGGGTAATTTTAAAACTCTGTTGTGATACAGCCTTTTAACTAAAGAATTTAGGAAGTTTAATCAAGAGGCAAGCAACGTCATTTCCCTAGGGAACAACAGACCAGCAGCCAGGTGAGCTGAGTCAACACAGCTTTTCTTGGGAACATTTTTCTAAAAGACTGAAGATACAGCTGTCATAGAATTAATATACCTGCCCCGGGAGAAATCACTTAACTAAAGATTACTTTAGGGAAAAAATCTCGCCGGGCATGGTGGCATGCGCCTATAATCCCAGCACTCGGGAGGCAGAGGCAGGTGGATTTCTGAGTTCAAGGCCTGCCTGGTCTATGAAGTGAGTTCCAGGACAGCCAGGGC
>NW_018393334.1:2987-6226 GCF_900095145.1 Mus pahari
CCAATGTCCTAAAATATCCTTAAAGCCAGGAGCTTGCAACTCAATAGAATTCAGTGAAAAGGTTACCTATTCAATAACATTCAAATTCACTTTTAGTACANGCCTGTGAAACTAATTAGGCATTACAAAGAACAGAGCTAGAATAGCTCAGGGCTAGTCTGCAGAAGTGTTTACTGAGGACAGGGAATGCACATTGGCCTAATGAAAAGGTGGGTTTTTTTGTTTGTTNGTTTTTTGATTTTTCGAAAAAGGGTTTCTCTGTGTAGCCCTGGCTGTCCTTGAACTCACTTTGTAGATCAGGCTGGCCTCGAACTCAGAAATCCACCTGCCTCTGCCTCCTGAGTGCTGGGATTAAAGGCGTGTGCCACCATGCCCAGCTTGAAAAGGTGGGTTTTAAATCCCTCTGAAACAGATTTTTTTCTTCTAGGCCCAAAGGAACAACATAATCAAGGATTTACTGGGAATCCCTGGTGTTGGGGTTTAACTATTGACCAGCCTTTCACTTGGCTTCCTCCTTAGGCTGCCTGGTGTCCCCCCTCTCCATCCTGCCACCCTCCTCTACCATCCTTTGATGTATACAATCCTTTGTTTTGTATCACTGTAACACTGGGGATGTATCCTTCCTGGCTTTTCTTGTTTGTTCTGTATTAAAAGGCTGATGCTCAAATTAGAAAAATACATTCAGATTCTATACTCTCTCTCTCCTATGGACTCTGTCATTCTCTGAATCCTCACTCATCTGCCACCAGAGACCTGTTCCATGCAGATAGGAGACCCCAGAAAGAGTGTAGTCTGCGACACCCAGGCTGTTATTGGCTCTGCCAAGTAAGTTCCTGGGTTTGAGAAGGAGCTGTGCCATTCTCCATACATGAGGGCTTCATAAAAAGACTTGCTTGATAAGTTAGTCTTTGAGCTTTGCTTTTCTCAATTAGAAAATGGGAGTTTCAGGCACACTAGGCCTTAATGTTGGTCGTGATTCTGTAGTGACACATTCAACAGCTTGTTACAGACCTGTTTTTTGCTATGTGCATGAGCCAGGGGGCTGGTTGTACATCACAGTTGTCTCCTTAGTTATGGTTTGGAGTTAGATTTCTAGACAAAACTGGTGAACAAACATGAACCCTAACACCCTAGTCTCTAACCAGCCTGTTAGCACACTACTCTGTGGGGTGTTTCTGAGGAATCCTCCATTAGCTAAATGCTACTTACTGTCACTATTTGCTAAGTTTGGTAAGTCCTTTACATTATCAATTCTACTTGTCTACATCTCAGTTTAATATCGGAATGCTACCCAACACGTGAGATGCCTTTTACAAGCTCCACAAAATTAAGTGCAAATGGATCTTACACCTAAATGGTAAATGCTAACGGCAAAATTTGAAGATTCAAGTGAAAGTAGGAGTCTCCAGGTTGGGCATCCTGCCTGTGACCTGCCTTTCTCTCTCTCTCTCTCTTTCTCTCTCTCTCTCTCTCTCCTCTCTTTCTTTTTCTAAGATTTCTTTCTTTATTTAATGTATAGGAGTACAGTGTAGCTGTACAGATGGTTGTGAGCCATCGTGGTGTGCTTGCTGGGATTTGAACTCAGGACCTTTGGAAGAGCAGTCAGTGCTCTTAACCACTAAGCAATCTCTCTACCCCTGCCAGTGATATTTCTACTAACAATCCCCTGGTCCAAATGTTTTGAGCAGATTCAGCCCTGATAATGAAGTTTTTCAGAGGTCACTGCCTGATGTGGCAAGTGAGGAGCACAAGGGACTGCACAGGTGGCCACATCTGGCTGATGCTTCTCATCCAGCCCCAGAGAGGACTCACTACCCCTGCTCTCATTGCTCAGTCACCTGCTCCTCCCCATTNTGGGCAGTGATCCTGTGCTCACCTAGTCTCAAAAAACAGAACTTATTTGAGGGCCCCTCATAGCACCCAACAGCAGTGCTCAAAGCAGGACACAGAAAACCATTCAAGCCTGCACAGTCAAAATGAAGTTGCAGCATGGCACCTGGAAGAATTCTCATTTTCTGATGGGCTGGTCCTCCTGGGGGACTTGATTGGCCAGTAAGTCTTACCACTCCTCTATGTTAAAATGTGCTTCCAGTCTTGGGTCAGACCTTTTCCAGAATCACATCTGGCTTGCATCCAGTTGTATTTTTGCCTGTCCTCCAAGGCCTGGGAGAGAACACACCTTACAAGTACAGGCTGTCCAGTTCCCTGACATAACCAGGATCTCGAGATCTCTGGTGAGTGGAATGCAACATCTGTTCCAAAAAAGCCAGGGGTCTTGTGCCAGCAGGAACAGGGACATAGGAAACCCACCCAACCAGTGGCTGGGGATTGTTCCTGTCAGCAGCACCAGCCCTGCTCCATCTTGGGCATGACCTTGGCAGGCCCTAGCACACACAGAATCTTGGGATCACAGAGACCAATCTATGCAGTAGAGCANGTGGGTGGCAGAAGCAACAGAGCTTCTTGGACAGGATACCTTCAGGCCATCATCCTCAGCCAGGACACAGTGCTGAGACCCAGACCCCTGGGTACCTTCCTCACTAAAGGAGAGTCTGCCTCCACAGAGGGCTCTGACCCTGGGACTCAGGAGGTGGATCTGAGCTCCAGACTTCTGGGCAACTTCACTGCAAGAGGAGAGCTTGCCTGCAGAGAGTGCTGTGTCCTCTGGGACTCAAGAGGGAGTTAGACTCCTAGGAGTGCTGACAGAGGCTAACAGAATCACAGGAGGAACAAGCTCCAGTCAGAGACAGTTAGATCATCTAACACCAGAGATTACCAGATGGCAAAAGGCAAATGTAAGAATCTTACTAACAGAAACCAAGCCCACTGGGCATCATCAGAACTCAGTTTACCCACCACTGCGAGTCCTGGATACCGCAACACATATGAAAAGCAAGACTCTCATTTAAAATCATATCTCATGATGCTGGTAGAGGATTTTAAGAAGGGCATTAATAAGTCACTTAAAGAATTACAGGAAAACACTGCAAAACAGGTAGAAGTCCTTAAAGAGCAAACACAAAAAACCCTTAAAGAATTACAGGAAAATACAACAAATCAGGTGAAGGAATTGAAAAAAACCATCCCAGATCTAAAAATGGAAGTACAAACTAAAGAAAACCCAAAGGGAGACAACTCTGGATATAGAAACCCTAGAAAAGAAATCAGGAACCATGGATGTGAACATTAGCAACAGAATACAAGAAATGCACTAAGTAAAGACAGAATATTAAAAGCAG
>NW_018393335.1:0-9097 GCF_900095145.1 Mus pahari
TCAGTTGTCAGGTTACTCTCTGGAGGGAAGCTCACTTCTAGCAGGGAATGTGCACCGAGGGCTGGCGTTCAAATCTGACCCCTTGCTGAATATGAAGAGCCCGGGAGGCTGCAGCAGCGAGATGCGAGCACGACCGCAGGAAGGTTCTAAGAGAGCGCTTACTTCATTTTTTTTGTTTGTTTGTTTTAATTTTCAAAATGGGTGTGATTTTGAGTTTTGTGGTTATATTATTCCTCTGGGGGAGAGGTCAAAATAAAGGTTTTTCTGGTTACTGGCTCAAGGATATGCTGATTTTGGAGAAAGATTTTGTCTGCAATTTTAGAAAAGGTAATTAGTGTCTATACACCTTCCAGTGTAATATGGATCAAATATGATTAAGGGGAACCCCCTGAAGAACTAGATTCCAGAGAATCAAACAAAAGTTATCTTGATGGTACTAAAATTTTGTTTTGAGGTTTGTATATTACAGAATATACAGCCTTGGTGAGTTTCATTGTCAGACATGCTGAACTGACCTGCTTGAACTCCTGATGCTTTGGACTTTCAGCCAGATCCAGTCAGGACACAGACATCAGAGTATAATACAGTTGTTGGTGTGGCCTTCTTAAAGTCAACCAACTCCGCAATTTTCCTTACCCTTCCTCCTTCTACTTCAAAGATATCTCAACACCCATATTCAGCTTGAAGAAGTTATGAAGAGTCATCCTGGTTCCCTGGGCTTTGGGGCTGGAGGTGGTTATGCTAAGGTTGTCTTTTTAAAGAATTTAGATATAGTCATAATTGGAACAGGGAGGAAATAGCTAGAATTGATTGCGTAGCCATGATCTCATTTGGTAGAAATCTTTACAATAGCTACTAAGTTGAAGTCATAATCTCGTATTTTGGTACTGATTTATTTTGAAACAGCATCAAGGTTTCATTGGTATAAATTTCTTGTATTGATAAAAACAATTTATAAGTACAAGGCTTGGACCTAGTTCTTCTGTAAATGCTATTATAAACTGATCTGAGATGTTTAAGCCTGTGAGCTAGGCCAAATAGCAAATTCATGGCTTTGAGTTTATTGTTAGGGTGTTTTCAGAGATTTTAATCAGAAGTAGCTGGGGGTAATTAATGGACAACAGTCGAGATTACATAGATAGTTGGTTTTCTGAAACATTAGAAATCCACAGAATGTGACATTTAATATTATTTATTCACTTGTTGTTGAGACAAATTTATACCTCCAGGTAAGGTGATACATTGTGGCTAGGTGGCCACTGAACTCCTGTATGGTCCTATAGTGGACACAAGTTACAGGTTAGAACAGGTTAGTTCTGCCAAGACAGAATAGGCTAGTCCTTAATAATTCCTGTTTTTCAAAGGTCTGTCAGAAGATCCTGGGCCAGAAGGCTGAAGACTGATGCTCCAACTTCCTGACTTACTGGGGCTGGATAGGTAGACATCTGTCTCTACACTTTGTCTCAGTTCTGGAAGCTGTGTTAGGCTTCCTATACCTTCAGATAATATTGTTCATTCTCTGATTTCTGATGGGGTCTCATAGCCAACCCAGGCTATTTACATTGAGAGAGCAAATTTGAGAGGATAGTTTTCAGATGGCATACAATCTTAAGCCAGGACATCAGTCAGGTGTGGATTAAGTCTTTTAAGTTAGGATATATGACAGTGTTCTATTTTATTGGCAAAAATAATGGACTGGGTGTTAGGTATAACTTGCACTTTATAAATGACAAAATGGTAATAGTTGTGCTCAATTTATCTTTGAGAGAAATTTTCTTTTATTAGAACAGAAAGGGGAAAGTGCTGTGGATGGCCCTGGTGCTGCCTGTATTTTGATGTTAATTCTGCTTTCTTAGAAGGGGTTGTCTGGGCCTAGGATTGAGTCATGTACTCAGATGACTTTGTGTAAACCTCCTGAATGAATGGGACCAATCACTGGGCAAGTAGGTGGGACATCTGGATTGAATGGAGGAAGAGAGGAAGCAAGAGAGAGTGAGAGACTTTTTGGACAGGGATTGCAACAGGACAAGATATAAGTACTATCGTCTTCTGGATTAGATGGCAAATCCACCAGTATTTGCCACCAGAGAATTTAGATGTAATATGGCTTACAAGATTAGGATTCTAGTTGTTGCACCCAGAGATTGATTTATCATTATTTCCGAAAAAAAGAAAAGAAAAGCTCTTAACAACTACAGCTTATCTCACTTGGTGTATTTTTCTTTTAATCTCTAATGAATTCATTCTTTGGCTTCCATTTGATTCATATTTAAATACTTTAATACATGAAACTAGGAACCCCAAGAAGTAACCTCAAATTTTCATTATACCCTAGTTACCATGAAGAGACCACACAAAATTCAAATAACAAGGTTATCAACAAATATGAGTGTACTCACATAAAATAATAAATGTAATTTTAAGAAAAAACCATTAGTAGATCTACAATAGAAATTTCTGAGTCTCTCTGTCTTAACATGTGGTTTCCATTGGCTTCTCTTCCATTGTTCTTTCATGATGTTGAAGAGAGGATGGGTGTATGACTCAGCAATGCAAGCCAATCTCCCCAGGACACATCATTGATATGACATCCAGCTTTGTAACTACTATTGGAATGATAGATATTCAGGTCCTGATTATAGATAATCATGCACCTATCCTCAGAACTGGTTAGCTAATGATCCTCACACATTCCCTAGAGATGCCAAAAGACAAATGGCCTGACATTTACCATCTTAGGTTCTCTGGTGATTTTATCCTATAAATTAATTTTACCATAATTAGCATCAACCATGCTCTTCACCTAAACAGATGTTCTACAGACTCTCTCATCACACACTTTTCAAATCTTACTACGTAATTTATTGAGTGTGTGTGTTTCTTTCTCTGTGTTTTTGTGTGTGTGTGTGTGTGTTTAGATGCATGTGTCATGGGAGAACTACTCAATTGCTTACTGATTCCATATAAATCAAAGAAATAACTGAAGTTCTCAGGTTTTAGATATTATTGTAGGATTTTTTTATAAGTTAGTTTTTTAAAAATGCTGCCAAGTGGTGGTGGTGCATGCCTTTAACCTCAGCACTCGGGAGGCAGAGACAGGAGGATTTCTGAGTTCGAGGCCAGCCTGGTCTACAAAGTGAGTTCCGGGACAGCCAGGGCTAAACAGAGAAACTCTGTCTCGAAAAACCAAAAAAAAAAAAAAAAAGTTGGGACATTCTACTGATTCTCAAGTGCTATTACTTTAGGCAATCCCTACTCTGACCTCACTAACACAGTTCACAGAGATATTGAAGCATTGAGTAGGATTTTGAAAGTCCTCTGACCTGGGCACATGATCTATATTTGAGAGAAGTGGGAATGAACACTGAGATGAAAGATCTAAAATTTCACAGTGACTGGTTAGAAACCACACAGGTATTAGTGGGAATTAGATGATGAGTGAGGAAATATGAAAACGTGTATCAGATGTCTCTATCTATCTATCTATCTATCTATCTATCTATCTATCTATCTGTCTGTCTGTCTGTGTATCTATCTATCTCTATCACACTCTGTCTCTAATAAATGCATACACATACAAGCGTTTCTAAAATCAAAGTAATAGTTTTCTATGATGCCTTTATAATGGGCCTTAGTATTACTAACTCAAACCATATTCTCTTCTATACACTGTCTTTCCACCCCTTCACCATAATTTCACTCTACATGTTCCATTATCCCCTTTAGTCCTTTAAACAACTGTGTTCTATCAAAAGTTCCTTAACCCTAAGTTGTTTATTTGACTTTTTGTCTTTATAGAAGTATTACAAATAGAACAGATATCACTTAAGATTTAAAGATAGTGTCTACAAACTAGGGAAATGAACAAGGTTTGTGTTAAGTTGTGAGTTACCATATGCAGAATAATGTTTCTCAACAATCCATTTATGTACAATCTTCATAATTTCATTTTGCTTAACACATGATTATTATTGCATGGTATATTTATACCACATTATTGATATCCATGCATCACCTGATGTACATTTAAGCATCTATCTTATGACTATTGAGAATACACTAATAATGAGTAGTGATGCTTCTCTATATTAGTTAATGATTGCACAATACATATCCTTGCCTGTATATATTGATCAATACTTGATCTTAGCACATGAGCCATTTGAGTTCTGTTTAGGAAACTTCTCCCTGTGTCAATTCATTCAAGGTTCTTCCCCACTTTCTCTTCTACTAGATTCAGTGTGTCTGGTTTTACGTTGAGGTCCTTGATTCATTTGGACTTGAGCTTTGTACAAGGTGACAAATATGGGTCTATTTTCATTCTTCTACATAAAGACAGGCAGTTAGATCAGTACCATTTATTGAAGATGCTTTCTTTTTTCCATTGTATATTTTTGGCATATTTGTCAAAAATCAAGTGACTGTACTGTGTGGTTTTATTTGTCTGTCTTCTTTTCTGTTTCATTGATCAACATGTCTGTCTCTGTACTAATACCATTCAGTTTTTATCACTATTAATCTGCAGTAAAGCTTGAGGTCAGGGATGGTGATTCCCCCAACTGTTCTTTTATTGTTAAGAATTATTTTCGCTATTTTGATTTTTGGCCTTTCAGATAGATTTGAGGATTGCTCCTTCCATGTCTTTGAAAAATTGTGTTGGGATTTTGATGGGGATTACATTGAATTTATAGATTTCCTTTGGTAGGATTGCCATTTTTAATGTTTTAATTTTGCCATTCCATAAGCATGGTAAACCTCTCTGTTTTCTGAGTTCTTCTTCAATTTCTTTTTTGAGACATTTGAAGTTATTGTCATACACCTCTTTCACCTGTTTAGTTAATTACCCCAAGATATTTTATACTGTTTGTGGCTATTGTGAAAGGAATTGTTTCCCTAATTTATTACCCAGATGTTTATCATTTGTATAAAGGAAGGCTACTGATTTATTTGAGTTAATTCTAAATCCGGCCACTTTGCTGAAGTTGTTTATCAGTGGGAGAAGTTCTCTGGTAGAATTTTGGGGGTCACTTCTGTATACTAAGATCTCATCTGCAAATAGTGATATCTTTAGTTCTTCTTTACCAATTTGTATCCCCTTGATCTCTTTTTGTTGTCTCATTGTTCTAGCTAACACTTTGGGTAATATATTGAATAGAATGGGGAGAGTGGGTATCCTTGTCTTTTCCCAATTTCAGGGGGATTGATTCAAGTATTTCTCCATTTAATTTGATATTAGCTCTTGGTTTGCAGTAAATTGCTTTTACTAGGTTTAGGCATGGGCCTTGAATTCCTGATCTCACCAATACTTTTAACATGAAGGGGTGTTGTATTTTGTCAAATGCTTTTTCTACACCTAAGGAGATGATCATGTGATTTTTTTTTCTTTGAGTCTGTTTATATAGTGGATTATGTTAATGGATTTTCATGTATTAAACCGAACTTGCATCCGTGGGATGAAGCCTATTTGATCGTGGTGAATGATGGTTTTCATGTGTTCTTGGATTTGGATTGCAAGAATTTTATTGAGTCTTTTTGCATTGATATTCATAAGCGAGATTGGTCTGGAGTTCTCTTTTTTTGGTTGGGTCCTTGTGTGGTTTAGGTATCAGAGTAATTGTGGCTTCATAGAATGAGCAAGGTAGTGTTCCTTCTGTTTCTGTTTTATGGAATAATTTGTCAAAAATTGCTATCAGGTCTTCTTTGAAGGTCTGGTTGAATTCTGCACTAAATCCATCTTGCCCTGGACTTTGTTGTTGTTGTTGTTGAGAGATTTTTAATGACTTCTATTTCCTTGTGTGATATGGGCCTGTTTAGATAATCTATCTGCTCTTGATTTACCTTTGGTATGTGACATCTGTCCGGGAAACCATCCATTTCATTGAGATTTTCAAGGTCTTTGAGTATAGGCTTTTATAGTGTGGTTGATGGTGTTTTGAATTTCCTCCATTTCTGTTGTCATATCTTCCTTTTCATTTATGATTTTATTAATTTGGGTACTGCTTCCTGGCCTTTTAGTTAGTTTGTCTAGGGGTTCATCTATCTTGTTGATTGTTTCAAAGAACCAGCTTTTGGTTTTGCTGATTCTTTGTATTGTTTTCTTTGTTCCTATTTGGTTGATTTGGCCCTGAGTTTGACTATTTCTTGCCTTCTATGTTTCTTGGGTGAGATGGTTACTTTTGTCCTAGAGCTCTCAAGTGTGCTGTTAAGTTGTTCATGTAAGAGCTCTCCTGTTTCTTTCTTTCTTTCTTTCTTTCTTTCTTTCTTTCTTTCTTTCTTTCTTTCTTTCTTTCTTTCTTTTTTAAATATTTAGCATTCTATTTTATTTCAGTAAAGTACATCAATCAGTTGCTTGGCATACTCCCATATAGGATACTCCCCTCCAATTTGTCAAATAAAATTATTCTACAGTATTCTTTTATTGCATGCTTGAATTTCCATTTTTGTTTAATATATTAAAATGGCAGTCTAATATATTTCTTTTTCCAATTTTTTATTAGGTATTTACTTCATTTACATTTCAAATGCTATCCCAAAAGTCCCCTATACCCTCCCCACCTCTGCTCCCCTACCCATCCACTTCCACTTCTTGGCCCTGGTGTTCCCCTGTACTAGGGCGTATAAAGTTTGCAAGACCAGCCTCTCTTCCCAGTGATGACTGACTAGACCATCTTCTGCTACATATGCAGCTAGAGACATGAGCTCTGGGGGTGCTGGTTAGTTCATATTGTTGTTCCACCTATAGGGTTGCAGACCCCTTCAGCTCTTTGGGTACTTTCTCTAGTTCCTCTATTGGGAGCCCTGTGTTCCATCCGATAGCTGATTGTGAGCATCCACTTCTGTGTTTGCCAGGCACTGGCATAGCCTCACAAGAGACGGCTATATCAGGGTCCTTTCAGCAAAATCTTGCTGGCATATGCAATAGTGTCTGCGTTTGGTGGCTGATTATGGAATGGACCCCTGGGTGGGGCAGTTTCTGGATGGTCTTTCCTTTCCTCTCAGCTCCAAACTTTGTCTCTGCAACTCCTTCCATGGGTGTTTAGTTCCCAATTCTAAGAAGGGGCAAAGTTTCCACGTTTTGGTCTTCATTCTTCTTGAGTTTCATGAGTTTTACAAATTGTATCTTGGGTATTCTAAGTTTCTGGGCTAATATCCACTTATTAGTGAGTGCATATTATGTGAATTCTTTTGTGATTGGGTTACCTCACTCAGGACGATACCCTCCAGATCTATCCATTTGCAGANGAATTTCATAAATTCATTGTTTTGAATAGCTGAGTAGGACTCTTTTTTCTTTAACAGGGCAATTAGTGCTATGAACTTTCCTCTTAGCACTGCTTTCATTGTGTACCATAACTTTGGTTACGATGTGGCAACACTTTTATTAAATTCCAGGAACTCATTCTTTTCTTTTTTTTTTTATTTCTTCTCTGGCCAAGTTGTCATTGAGTAAAAGAGTTGTTCAGTTTCTATGTGTATGTGGGCTTTCTTTAGTATTTGTTGGTATTGAAGATCTACCTTAGGCCATGGTGATCTGATAGGATGCATGGTATTATTTCAATCTTCTTGTATTGGTTGAGGTTTTGTTTTGTGACCAATTATATGGTCAATTTTGGAGAAGAGACCACGTGGTGCCGAGAATAAGATGTATTCTTTTGTTTTAGGGTGAAATATTCTGTGGATTTCTGTTAAATTCATTTGGTTCATAACCTCTCCTAGCTTTACTGTGTCTCTTTTTTCTTTAAAAATGCAATCCATTCCCAATATGGAATAGGTTTGTTCTCTCAGATACTGAGAAAGATATGTGTGCTATTTTCAGATTATACTGCTGTTACAAAAGATCATGATTAAAATTCATTTGAGAAGCAAAGGATTTACTTCATTTTATGGCTTATAGTACTGGATCCATGGAATTCAGGGAAGGAACCTAGAGGCAGAAACTAAAGGACAAGCAATGGACATATGTGATTCACTGTACTGGTCCCCAGGGTTTGCCCAGCCTGCTTTCTTACAACATCCAGGTTGACCAGCCCAGGGGATGGCATCACCCACAGTCATCAAGATCCTGCACATCAATCCTCAATCAAAAAAATACACCACAAGCTTGTTCACAAACCTATATTCTGGTTCCCTTTTGTCAAAGATCTATATTTTGGATGAGACACATTGCCAGTACAAAAAGTCAGCTTTCTTCTTTGGATTGGCACTTCAGTTTTTACTTTCATCATAGAAATCAAAACTGAGGCCATCATTTTCTACTTGACCTAATGGGAGAGTTTTGTTTTGTTCTTCATGTTAATTTTGGCTTTTTCCTAAATTGGATCATCTATTGCTAGATTTTTGCATAGTGTAAAATTCTTAACATTTCAGTTGTCAGTGAATACAAGGTTGTATTAGCTACATAATTTAAACTGCCTAAAATAATACTGTAGTGAAAACAACTATTTAGCAACCACGTGTGTTCTGCATGCTTTTTTATTAATCATTCCATTCATTTACATCCCAAATGATATTCCCCTTCCTGGTTACCCCTCCAAAACCCTCCCATCCCATATCTACCCTCTCCCCCTTCCAAAGTAAGTCTATGAGGATGCTTTCACGCGTGCGCGTGCACACACACACACACACACACACACACACACACTCATTCCCATCCCACTGCTCCAGCAACCCCCCTGTGCTGGGGCATCAAACCCACACAGGATCAAGAGCCTCCCATCCCATAAATGTCAGATGAGGCTTTCCTCTGCTACATATGTATCTGGAGTCCTGCAGCACTGCCTGTACACTCCTTGGTTGGTACCACATGAGTTCAATCCACATAGTCAGGGGGCAATGATGGGCAGATCTCAGAGTTAGAAGCCAGCATTGACTACAGGCTTCTTTCCACGCTAGTGATGGTTACAGAGTAAAATCTCTTCTCAAAAAACTACCAGATGTCCCTTAATAGAGGAATGGATACAGAAACTGTGGTACATTTACACAATGGAGTACTACTCAGTTATTAAAAACAATGAATTTATGAAATTCTTGGGCAAATGGATGTATCTGGAGGATATCATCCTTAGTGAGGTAACCCAATCACAAAAGAAGTCACTAG
>NW_018393335.1:9387-35483 GCF_900095145.1 Mus pahari
GCCTAATCGGCCATCACTGGGAAGAGAGGCCCCTTGGTCTTGCAAACTTTATATGACCCAGCACAGGGGAAGGCCAGGGCCAAGTAGTGGGAGCGGGTGAGTAGGGGAGCAGGGGCGGGGGGGTATAGGGAACTTTCGGGATAGCACTTGACATGTAAATAAAGAAAATAATAATAATAATAATAATAATAATAATAATAATAAAAACTTCAAAAAACAAAACAAAAAATAACAAAAAAATAAAAATAATAAATATTCTAAATTTGTTTTCAGAGTAAAAAAAAAACCTACTATGAACTGGGCAGTGGTGGCACATGCCTTTATTCCCAGCACTTGTCAGGCAGAGGCAGACAGATTTCTGAGTTCAAGGCCAGCCTGTTGTACAGAGAGAGTTCCAGGACATCCAGGGCAACACAGAGAAACCCTGTCTCAAACAAACCAAAAAAAATTAATGTGAAACAATTCATAGTATGTTTAATGTTTAATAATGACATGGTGAAATAATATGATCCCAAGCATACCACATGATGTTGTGTTGTCTAAGAAAAACTTCTATGAACTCTCAAACTGTGAATTGACAATTATGAGTAGATATTCTGAACATAAATATAACAATAATAAGTATTATATGATTCTACTTATTCAATCAGCTACATAGTAGTTCTATATATTACTTAATTACTTTTCTACAGCAGTGATAAGATGTCATGAAAAAGGCAATTTATAAGAGAGTTTAATTAGGAAACTTTCAGGATAGCATTTGAAATGTAAATAAAGAAAATAATAATAATAAAAAAAGAAAGATAGAGCCCATGATGGTGTGGTAAAGAAATAGGTGAAAATTCATATTCTCTATGTTAAAACTCTTGGAGAAGAGGAGGTGGGGGGACCCTCTGGAAAGCACCAGAGACCTGGGAGGTGAAAGACTCTCAGGACTCATAGGGAGGAATTTTAGATGTAAAGCCCAGGAGTGGAGAGAGGGAAATAGTAGAGTCCACCTCCAGCAGAAAGACATCAAATGGGGGGATGGGGTAGCCATCTCAGAGTTAAAAAAAAATCTGGCCCAAAACTGTTCTTGTCTAAAAGAACTGCAGAAACAAAAATGGGGGAGAAACCGAGGGAAAAGAAGTCCAGTGACTGCCCCAACTTGGTATCCATCTCAAGGGGAGGCTCCAAGGCCTGACACTAATAGTGATGCTATGGTATGCTTACAGAAAGGGGCCTAGCATGGATGTCTTCTGAGAGGGCCAATAAGCAGCTGACATAGACAGAAGCAGATACTTACAACCAACCATTGTACTGAAGTTTGGGTGCCCTGAGCTTGAATTAGGGAAAGGCTGGAAGAAGCTGGAGGAGGAGGGCGACCCCATAGGAAAACCAGCAATCTAAAATAACCCACACCACTAAGACCTCTGAGACACTGGGCCACAAATCAAACAGCATACACGAGCTGGCCCTGGGCCCCCAACACACATTCACCAAAGAAGTGCCTGGTATGGCCTCAGGGTGAGAAGATGTGCTTAACCTTGGAAAGACTTGAGGACCCCAGAAGTGGGGAGGTCTGGTAGGGTGCGGAGTACATCCTTTTGGATACATTGGGGAGATGGGATGATGAACTGTGGGAGGGCAGACCAAAAGGGGAGTAATGACTGAACCGTAAAAAAGTAAAAGTAATAAAAACATGTCCTGTTCACACATGGAAAAATACAAGACTCTGGACTGCATGCTTATGGTCTTTCTGAGAGGGCTTGACATCAGAACAAATTAGCAATATGAAAGCATATGGTGTAATGCACCACCTGGAAATGCAGCTAACAAGTCCCATGCCTGGAGAGAACCTCTCCACATCTGATAACAATACCAATTCAGAACTTAGATTCTCCCAAAGAAAACTTCTTCTAACTTCTGCTCTACTACTCTTTACGATATAGCAAAAACTTGGGCATCATCATCATTAATTACCAGAAAGTGAAAATGCTGATTTCCCCTTGGGATAAATACTTTGCTTTCATTAAAAGTATTCCAGTATCCCCATACAGTCATTTTCAATAACAGCAAAGGTGACAAAGGAATACACTCTCTGTAGGATGTCAGAACTGGACACTGTCTCTTTATGCACTTTGATATCTGGCCTCATTTAGTGATGTGCACAGCACTTCATGGAAAACATGATACAGGTGGGCTGTTTTTTGTCGTAGGAAATGGATACATAAAGTTTTTCTTCATGGGGATAGGAACTCAGATCTATGTTTTTTCAGTAACTGTTCAGGTGCTGGCCTAATCTCAGGAACCCCATTTCTGCTAGTACTAAGCAGGTGAGAAATGCGAAAGTTTAGATTACTGCTTAAAGTTCTCTTCTCCAGACTACAATCCACAGTGTCTGCCAAAGTGAACATTAGTCATTAGAATGGTTTAACAAGACCTCTGGTTAACATTTGATAGGGTGAGAGCCCTCTTAGCCTTTGGCATCATTGGAAAGGCTCTAAACCTCCTCACTCTGAGGACTTGCACTCTATCTTTACTTGTTTTGTTTTTCATTCACACCATCAAATTGCATTCAGACACATTGAAAGGACAACTGAAACCTGCTGGCATGGCTCTCCCTACTCTTGGTAGGAGGTTTTCAAATCTCTGCCTGAACTCTGACAGCCCAACCAGGCATTGGCCAAAACCTTGTATCTTTTTCTCCTGAAGAGAGAAAACACTGCTTACACATCAATCAATAACTACTGCTAGCATGGTTGCTGGAGTTCTTAAACCTGTGGCCAGGCTGATGTTCTAAGACATTGCAGAAACACCTGACCGCTGCAAGGCTGCAGGGACATGCAAGGGGTTTCCCTTCCTTTTCTCTCATGGGAAAATCTCATCACAGATTTTAAAAACTTCAAATTAGGGAAATACATGGCCTCTTAAGTTCCTCTGGTAGAAAACTCAACAAAACCAAGCCTCCTCCATTTGGGATAAATTCTTGCAATAGCACCATTTATGACAACTGGTCATAATTACAATTCTGATTCATGGATCAGAGTCACTTATCTAACTCAGCACAGAGACACACAAGAGGGCAAAATTCCTTCCCTTCACTTTCTGCCTATCATTGCGTATAGAGATAATGTTTATTATACACTATTGAAGAGGTATCTCTGACCACCCTTGCCTGCCTAAAGTATCTTCTGATTTGTTAAAATAAAGTGAGTATGGTCCATTTCAAAAGCAGGAATTGTAAGGTGGATCTTAGCACAGAGAGAGCAACTCTGGGAAAGAATCAGTTGCAGGGAGATTCACCAATGAGACACAGAGGAAGTCTGATTATGAAACTGTGGAGAGGTACTGAGCCCTGTGGCAGAACTTAGATCAGTATAAAGGGACAAGTGAATTATGAGCCAGTGGAAACAAGCCCATGTTAAGGTGTAGATGCTATAACTCTCTGGGTCATTGTTTGGGAGCTGGGGTGGCCATAAAAATGCTCAAGGTTACATCTGGTGTCCAATGTAAGGGCTCATAAAATCCAAGCTTAGAGCCTGAGAAAGCCATGGGTGGCAAGGCAGGGAAGAAGCACTTCCTAGGAACAAGAGTTTCCTTTAGAGCCCATGCATGGTGTACAACAAAGCTGGCTGCTGAGGAGAAACGGGGAACTGAAGTCTCAGGCATGGGTCAGAGGCAAAATACTTCCCAGAGCTGTGATGTGAAGTGGGACTGCGACAGATGGCAGGTAAACACCACAGTCCATTCAAGATCAACTGTGCTACAGTGACTGATACAGCATCTGTCACCACTTACCCAGAGTGTGTGGAAATTAGAGGTGCTGGCCCTGTCCAGTATAGCTGGACATGTGGGTCTAGGACTATCAGCCATTGTCCACAGACTGGAGGCTCAACTGTCACCAAAGGATAGCAAGAGTTGGTGGTAGACAGAGCCCATGAGCTGTTGGCCCAGTGGAAGGAGACCTCTGAGAAACTGATGACAGCTCATGGTGCCCTTCCTGTCAGGTCAGTCATAGATGGTGACCTGGTTTGATAAAGCCAGGTCCAGATGGACACTAAAATCTCAAGCACAGACAAGCCTCTGGCCAGGTACAGTATGTTTGAATGTGCTTAAGTGCTAAATAAAGTAAAAATAAAGTAAAATAAAATAAAATAAAGATGTGTAGATAACCATAGAAGCAATAGTTTAAAATGAATAAAGTGGAGTCTCTATGGGAAGGAAAGATTTAAAAAGAAAAATGTGCTTTGTGTTAAAAAGCAGAAAAGGCATGGGGATTCCATATACTTTTTTTCATTTATGAGTATACAAATAATTGTGTTTTCTATAATGATTACAATTTTATATATCCTTCTTAAGAGAGATCAGAATAAAACAGACTTAGATAAAGAAAGAACTAGAGGGCTGGAGAGATGGCTCAGTTGTTAAGAGCAATGACTGTTCTTCCAAAGGTCCTGAGTTCTAATCCTAGGAACCACATGGTGGCTCATAGCCATCCATAATGAGACTGATGCCCTCTTCTGGGGTGTCTGAAAAGAGCTACATTGTACTTACATATGATAAATAAATAAATAAATAAATAAATAAATAAATAAATAAATAAAATTTTTTATAAATAAAGAACTAGATAAATCCTTGCTAAGGTACAAAGATGAGAACAAAGTTTAGAAAATCCTTTGATTCATAAAATTTCAGATGAATTAAATACAAAGCCTAGACAATCACTTAGTGACAAGTCTGCACAAACGCAGTCTGTGTCCATCAAAACATATTTAAAGGATTTTCCAGTTCTGATAGTGGAATTCGAACCAAGAAAGAGGTTCCAGTAGGTTATCAAAAATTTGAGTGGTGAACCACAGGGGCAAAAGATTTATAAAGATTTCATGGAGCAGTAACAATCTATGGCTTACATTTACCATATGTAAAACAGATATGTAATAACTGGGCCAGAGAAAATCATGTAATTCCAAAAGATTGGAGAGATTTACAAAGATCACCCAGAGTTTAAACAACTCTTTCACTGAATATGTACAAAGAATAACTACATCTCTAAATAGAACAATATCAAATAAAAATGATAGAAAAATTTTAATTGAATCTTAAGCTTCTGAAAATGCTAATTCTGAGGGTAGAGAAATGGCTCAGTGGTTAAGATTCTGGGTGAATATCCATTTAACAGTGAGTGTATATCATGTATGTTCATTTGTGATTGGGTTACTTCACTCAGGATTGTATTTTCTAGTTCCATTTATTTGACTAAGAATTTCATGAAGTCATTATTTTTAATAGTTGAGTAGTATTCCATTGCATAAATGCACCACATTTTCTGAATTCATTTCTCTGTTGAGGGATATCTGGGTCCTTTTCAGCTTGAGCTACTATAAATAAGACTGATATGAACATAGTGGAGCATGTGTCCTTGTTATATATTAGCACATTTTTTTTTGGATATACGCCCACGTGTGCTATAGCTGGGACCTCTGGTAGTACTATGTCCACTTTTCTAGGGAACCTCCAAACTGAGTTCCAGAGTGTTTGTACCAGCTTGGAATTCCACCAGCAATGGAGGAGTGTTCCTCTTTCTCCACATCCTGGCCAGATTTTACTGTCACCTCAGTTTTGATCTTTGACATTCTAAATGGTGTGAGGTAGAATCTCAGGGTTGTTTTGATTTGCCTTTCTATGATGACTAAGGATGTTCTACATTTCTTTAGTTGCTTCTCAGCACCTGATATTCCTCAGTTGGAAATTCTTAGTTGAGCTCTGTAAACCATTTTTTTTAAAGATTTATTTATTTATTATATGTAAGTACACTGTAGCTGTCTTCAGACACTCCAGAAGAGGGTGTCAGATCTTGTTACAGATGGTTATGAGCCACCATGTGGTTGCTGGGATTTGAACTCCGGACCTTCAGAAGAGCAGTTGGGTGCTCTTACCCACTGAGCCATCTCACCAGCCCTCTGTAAACCATTTTTAATAGGTTTATTCGGTTCTCTTGAGTATACCTTATTCATTTCTTTGCATATATTTGATATTAACCCTCTATCGGATGTAGGCCTAGTAAAAATCATTTTCAGATCCGTTGGTTGCCTTTTTGTCCTATTGACAGTGTCCTTTGCCTTATAGAAGCTTTGTAGTTTTATGAGGTCCAATTTGTCAATTCATGATGCTAAAGCATAAGCCATTGGTGTTCTGTTTGGGAAAATTTCCCCTGTGCCCATGTGCTCAAGGCTCTTTCCCACTTTCTCTTCTATTAGTTTCAGTGTATCTGGTTATATGTGGAGGACCTTGATACACTTGGATTTGAACTTCGTACATGGAGATAAGAATGGGTCAATTTGCATTTTCTACTTGCTGACTGCCATTTGAACCAGCGCCATCTGTTAAAAGTACTTTTGTTTTTTTTTTTACACTGGATGATTATAGCTCCTTTGTCAAAGATAAAGTGACCATAGGTGTGTGGGTTCATTTCTGGGTCTTCAGTTCTATTGCATTGATCTACCTGCCTGCCACTATACCAATACCATGTAGTTTGTTTGTTTGTTTGTTTGTTTTTAATCACAATTGTTCTGCACTACAGCTTGAAGTCAGGGATGGTGATTCCCCCAGAAATTCTTTTATAGTTGAGAATAATTTTCACTATCCTGGGTTTTTTGTTATTCCAGATGAATTTGAGAATTGTTTTTCCTAACTCTATGAAGAATTGAGTTGGAATTGAGCTTGTTCCAACTATGACAATGTGTAAATAAGGAGAATTTGAGAAAGACAACTACACCCAGTGCATTTTAATGGTTTCTTAGTTAAGGTTTCAGTGCTGTGACCATACACCATGACTAAGGCAACTTTGATAAGGATAACATTTAATTGGGGCTTGCTTACAAGGATTAGACCATGGTCATTAAAGCATGAGAATGGCGATTCCAGGCAGGCATGGTACAGCAGGAGCTAAGAGTTTTACCTCTTCATCTGAAGTATTCTACCAGAAGACAAACTCCCATGTAGTTAGGAGGAGGTCTCATTGTCCATCTCCACATTGACACACTTCCTCNAAAAAGCCCACACCTATTCCAATAAGGCCTCACTTTCTAGTAGTGCCACTTCCTGGGCCAGGCCCTTCAAAATCATTACAGATGGTAAGAGTTATATTTTCAAAGGTAGTAATGTTAGTTTTCAGACTAAGAGTCAAAAGCCACTGACATGGATCTAGTGGAGAAATGGCCTTTAACAAGGGGGGGGGGCTGATTTGCCCAACATTCTTTTGTTTCAGGAATATTGTTTCTAAGTAGAAAACGTCTATGTTTTCAGCAGAGAGTTTGGCTCAGTACGTGTGCCACCTATTATTACATAAGGCCTGGGTTCTACCATTGTTTGTTTACTCATGGTGACAGCTACTAAGCTAACATAATAGTGTGTAGCCTGCTGTAACTCAGAATTACCATGCCATTACTAAATACTCTATGAAGTTTTTAACAGTGATTCTAACTGAAACCTCAGTCTTTTGAGCTCACAGTACAATGCAAAAACAAACACTGATATTTACATGTTTAAACACCATTAACTTAAATATTGAAATGACTGAATATTATAAAGCAATAGAAAATGAAGTCATGAAAAGTGGCAGAAGAAATGAGAAAAGACAAACAGGTAAGTTATAAATCAAGGACCTCTGTTCTGCATTTCAAGGAAAAAAAGTAAAACCCCAAGTGCCAGATCCAAACACAATATTTATTTATTTTTATTTTATGTTTATATGTGATATACTGTATGTCAGTGTATCACATGTCTGCAGTGCCCATAAGCCATAAAAGGGTATCAGGAACTCTGAAATCATAGTTATCAATAGTTGTTAGCTTTTAAGAGGGTGCTGGGAATAGAATTTGGGTTTTTTTTTGTGTGTGTGCATGATAGAAACTCACCTTAGCGACTGAACTATTTCAAAATTTATTCCTATCATGGATGGATTAGGTACACTAGGAGGAGTATATGGATCCTCAGGGTAGGTGAAAAGGCACATACGGTCCCACTTCCTACGTAAGGAGTTCTACAAAAACTCTAAGCTAAAGATCAATAACATTTTGCAGAAGTCCTAGGTCAGACCCATGCTGGCTCCGTGATTGAATTCACTCTGTGAACTCCCATAAGCTTTGCTTAGTTGATTTTATGGGCCATGTTATCTTGGTGTCCTTGACAACTCTGATTCGTACGGATTTTCCTCCCTCTCGTCCTTAGGGTTCCCCAAGCTCCATCTAATGTTTGGCTATGTGCCTCTGCCTCAGCTACCAGCAGGTGCTTGAGAAAGACTGTGTGAGCACAGAATATCACTAGGAATGTTTTCATCAGACTTGGGTTTTCTGTTTATTTGTTTGTTTGTTTTGCCAGTAGTGACTAGGTCTTTGGGTTATCCAGTTACCAGTTTCTGGGCATCTAGGCAGTGTTATACATGGGCTCCTTTGTGTTGTGTGGGCCTCAAGATAGATCAGCCGTTGGTTGCTCACATCCACAAGCTCTGAGCCATCACTGCTGTAGCACAATTAAAAGACAAGGCATGAGGCATGTTGTATTTGGGAGATTTTGTGGCTGAAATGGTGGACATGTTCCACCCCCTAGAAGCTTTTTCTGGTTATAGGAGATGATCATAACACATTCTGAGCCATCCAATGCTTGAAGTACTAACTAGGGTCATACTCCTAAATTACAGGAACTTTCCATTGTACTAGGTTTTTACATCACTGCCAAAATGCCTCCAATTCCCTCTCTCTCTCTCTCTCTCTCTCTCTCTCTCTCTCTCTCTCTCTCTCTCTCCATTCTCCCACATAACTCCCCCTTTTCCCTGCAGACCTGCCATAGTTCAACTGCACAATCTGTTCTATTTCCTGTTATAGAAGGATCCATTGACCCACTTATGCCCCCCTTTTTAAGCCCCTCTTTTTTCTTGGCTTCTTCCTCTTTGTGAATTGTGGTGTGATTATTCTTTTTATTTTTTTAAGATTTATTTTTTATTAGATGTTTTCTTCATTTACATTTCAAATGCTATCCCCTTTCCAAGTTTTCTTTGCAAAAATCTCCTATACCCTCCCCCTTTCCCTGGTCCCCAACGCACCCACCCCCACATCCTGGCTGTGGCATTATCCACTATACTGGGAGATAGAATCTTCACAGACCAAGAGCCTCTCCTCACATTGATGTCCGACTGGGAAATCTTCTCCTACATATGCAGCTAGAGACACAAGCTCTGGGTATACTGGTTAGTTCATATTGTTGTTTCACCTATAGGGCTGCAGATTCCTTTAACTCCTTGGGTATTTTCTTTAGCTCCTTCATTGGGAACACTGTTTTCCATCCAGTCGATGACTGTGAGCAGCCACTTCTGTATTTGTCAAGCATTGGCATAGTCTCACAGGAGACAGCTATATCAGGGTCATGTCAGCAAATCTTGTTGGTATATGCAATAGTGTCTGGGTTTGGTGGTTGTTTAGGGCATGCATCCGCAGGTGGGGCAGTCTCTGGATGGTCTTTCCTTCAGTCTTAGCCTTAAACTAGAAATATTGCATAATAGCAACTTAATAATACTCCTGAAACCTCTAGATAAAATATAGAAACCCATCCAAGAGGAGTATATGGCAGGAAATAACAAAGCTCATGGCTGAATTCAATGAATTAGAAACAAAGAAAGTGACTGAAAGAATCAACAAATCCAAGAGGTGGTTCTTTGAGGAAATCAACAAGCTATACAAGCCTTAGTCAAACTAAGTAAAAGCAGAAAGACAATATCCAAATAAGAAAAATCATAAATGAAAAGGGAGACATAACAACAGACATGGAGAATATCAAAAGAACTATTTGGTCTTATTGTAAAATCCTGTACTCTACAACATTGTAAAATCTAACTGAAATGGATGGTATTCCTGATAGACTCCACTTATCAAAGTTGAATGAGGAGCAGGTAAGTAAACTAAAAAGTCCTATAACCACTAAAGAATTAGAAACAATCATCAAAAGTTTCAAATAAAATAAAAGCCCAGAATCAGATGGCTTTAGGCAGGAGTAAATTGGCCTTTAAAGAAGAGCTTATAACAATACTCCTTACACTATCCCACTAAATAAAAACAGAAGAAACATTGTCAAACTCATTTGACAAGTCCATAGTCACCCTGATTGATCTAAACCACACAAAGACTCAACAAAGAAATACAATTTCAGACCAATTTCTCGTATGAACACAGATGCAAAAATACTTCATAAAATACTCACAAATAAAGTCCAAGAACTCATCAAAGACATCATCTACCACGATCAAGTAGGCTTTATCTTTTAGATGTAGAGATGGCTCAATATATATAAATTCACCAGTGTAATCCCCATATAAACAAACTGAAAGAAAAAATACACAGGATTATCTCATTAGATGGTGATAATGTCTTTGACAAAAACGAACACCCCTTTATGTTAAAAGTTTCAGAGAGTTTAGAAATACAAGGCATATACCCAAAATAATAAAAGCAATATACACAAAGCCAATAACCAACAACAAATTTAATGGGGAGAAAATTAAAGCAATCACACTAAAATCAGGGAAAAGAAAAAGCTGGCCACTCTTTCCCTTTCTATTCAATACAGTACTTGAATTCCTAACTAGAGCAATAAGAGAACAAAAGGAAATCAATGTGATACAAATTGGAATGGAAATAGTCAAAGTATCACCATTCATAGATTACATGATAGTATATATATTAGTGATCCTATAAATTATATATTGGATCTCCTACAGCTGATAAATAACTTCCACAAAGTGGTTGGATAGAAAAGTATATCAAAGAAATAAGTAGATGTGCTTTATAACACTGATAAACAGACAGACATATTTATGCAGTCATGCTAGCAGAATTTCAGCTAGTGTTGAGTCCAGAGAAACAACCTTCTCTCAAGATGGTTTTCAGTGAAACAAACATCTTTATTAGGGGTGTCATGGTCTATACAACCCATGGAAAGAGGGTAAGGATTTTGGGGATGAGTGGACATCATTGCCAGCGGTCCAGGTGCTGGGACTGATTCTTTTGCATGATGAGGATTTCCTGGTGCTAGCTGGACATGTTCTTATAAGGAGATAGGAAGTTTACCCTGCATACTGGACACTAGGATAAATGACTACCTTAGCATGGCAGAGCTGGGGGATGGACTGGCTCTGTGTGTGGGTAGATGCAGTCCTAGAGCAAGGCAGGATCAGTCCTTCTCCTGTTGGTATCAGGATGAAAATTTTCAGGGTTTGTAAATGTTTTGACCTTACTGTTCCGCTGTAATGGCTCCCCCAGTCACTTGGATTTCCAGACCCATAATGATGAGCAGAGAACAAGGACCCCTAGGATCTCTAAAGATCAACAGAAAGGGAGAAATGGTGGGGAAACTCAGAGACAGAACTTTTATGACATGCCTCAACCAGAGACGAGATTCCACAAAGGAAATGTAAAATAAACTACAAGTACAATCTAGAATATATAAGCTCACAAATGTGGCCAACAGCATCAGGATGGTGTGGGCTGCTCTGGTCTCAGCATGGCCTCTGCTGTTGTGATTAGGATTATGTATGTGGTTCATTCTCTGGTGGTGTCTGTTTAGGTGAATCACCATGGAGACACTAGTCCAGGCCATGATGCCAAGGAATATGATGTCATGGGAAAACCGCAAGAAATTCATATCTACACTGACCCCAGAGATGGAGCATATCCAATTGCCTTTAGAATCAGTGTTATTGTGTGATTTCTGTGGACCACTGACATTCATTGGGATATAAACATTATTTAAGACACTGAACAACCAGCAAGTATAACAACAATAGCTCACAACCTTGGGGGTTATTTCTCTGAACATGACCCTAGCCCAGGTACCAGGAACAAGAGTGATAAACTGATAGGTACTGAGGACACAGGTGGAGCACATGATTGTGCCTCGAGCCACAATGTGAAAGAAGTATGCAAGTTTACATCTGAGGTCAGTTGGAGGCTTCCGTGGAACAAAATCAATCTGGTCATATGAATATGTCAAGAGAAGGAGCATGAATGCATTGGCCACAGCCAAGTTGATTACAATGACCTGAATGGGCCTCAGTCGGGAGTCAGTCAAGACTGGAGAGAAATTATGGACAAACAGAAGGATGTTGCCCACAGTCCCAACCACAACATGACAAGGCAAAAGGATCTGAAGAGTCAACTCTTCCATGGTTTTCAGGGTTTTTTTCTGAGGCAACATGGAGATGGCTTCATAGCACAGTGGTGTAAGGGTCAGGTTGCACAGTGCTGTCTTCAAGAATCTTCTCAATGATCTGAGATTTTCAATTGATTTAGTGTCTGTTTTATTATTATTTTGGAAAAGGTGGCACTGCTTTGGCGCACCACAGGAGATTTTTCTGGAAAACAATGAATGGGCATTGATCCGGAATATCAAGTTCAGAAATATTTTCCTTTCCCTTCACTCATGATATAAGTGTGTGTGTGTGTGTGTGTGTGTGTGTGTAATACAACTCTACCTGTGTTGTTCAATAGCATGACACATATTTTAACACAGCATTGCCTCTGCATATGTATACATGAATGTTTGTAAACAGGTGTGTATTTTTGCTTCATGAGAACTGACATCATCCCTCATGTTATAACAATTTGTTAAGAAATTCAAATTTGTTATTGGAGAGATAATTCTGGGTTTAATGACCTCTACTCAGCTTTGTGGTACTTTATTCATGTATTTCTAGTCATGCACACAAGCAAACCAGTAATAGGCATAAAATAAAATAAGTATATCTTTTACAAATTTGATCAAGTGTTGGAGAGATTTCTCAGGATTTAAGAGCTCTTCAAGATGACCTGTGTTCTATTTCTAACACTGTTGTGGCTACTTATAACTGTGTGTGAATCCAATTCCAAGGGATTTGGACCTTCCCAGTCATACATGCTGGCAAAATACCAGTGCACATAAAGTAAAAATTAATAAAGAAATCTTTTACAATATAACACAAAATTAAAATCCATATTTTATAATTGAATATGAATGAGGAACCGAGAAGGTGGCTCAGTGGTTAAGGGCACTGACTGCTTTTCTAATAGTCCTGAGTTCAATTCACTGCAACCACATGGTGGCTCTCAACCATCTGTAATGGGATCTGATGCTCTCTTATGGTGTGTCTGAAGACAGCTACAGTGTTCTCACATACATTAAATAAATAAATGAAAAAAAACAAGCAAATAAATCTTTATTAAAAAAGAGAGTGAATGAAATATGCCCTCCAAATTAATCCACATAATGTTTTTATCATTACTCATCATAATGATAAAAAACAAACTATTATTTTTAAAATGTGCTAGTTTTCTGTTCACACAGATGAACCTTGAATTACACTTGTATCATTTATTTGGGTAAAAATTCTGAGGGATCCTAGCATACTGTTGATTTATAATAGTCTGAATTTTATTTGTTTTTCTAAGGAATTTGGTGCTGTCCACATATCTGAGTCATTTCCTTTTTTTGTAAACCACAATAAAAAAACATTACCAACATCACCATTAAATGCTTTGCATACGTAGATTATTTGAGTACTTGTTTTTTATAGCTCAGGTTTCATCTGCAATTGACTTTATTTTTCCCCTATAGGAACAATAAGCCTCCATCTAACAACTAAAAACCAGTTATCAAATGTATACATGTCACATTATAGTACATTTTCAAATAAGTGATGAACCATGAAATAGGTATATCTTTAGACTAATGAAAACATTGACATAATTAGGTAAATGAGGAAGAGAAAAATAAAACCATTGTAATGACTAATGTTGACTTTGGAACACACCGTGGATTGTAGGAGGGAGAAGAGAACTTTAAGCAGAAATCTAAACTTGCAGATTTCTCACCTGCTTAGGACCAGCAAAGATGGGGTTGTTCACAGAGATGTAGGCCAGCTCCTGAACAGTTACTGCAGAAATGTAGCTCTGAGTTCCTCTCCCTTTGAAGAACATCTTTGTGTATCCATTTCCTAAGACAGATTCAGAGAAGTGCGTACCTCTCCCATAAAGTGCTGTGTGGATTGCTGAATGAAGCCAGATATCAGAGCTCATAAAGGGACAGTGTCATGTCCTGAAATCCTTCAGGAGACTTCAAAGTCCATTCCCTTGTCATCTGTGGCGTTATTGAATATGACTGTATGGGTATATTGGAAAAGTTTTAATGAAAGAAAACACATTTATCCCAAAGGCAAATCACCATTTTTACTTTCTGGTAAGTAATTATGATGCACAAGAATTTGTTATATAATAATGAGTAATAGAGCCAAAGTTACAAGAAGTTTTCCTTGTTTCCTTAGGGAGTTTTTAAGTGGTAAAGTGGTATTAGCATCAGGTGTAGAGAGGTGCTCTTCCAGGGAGATCAAGAGATAGGTTAGGTTTATTTCCAGGTGTGTGTGTGCGTGTGTGCGTGTGTGCGTGTGTGCGTGTGCGTGTGCGTGTGCGTGCGTGCGTGTGTGTGTGTGTGTGTGCTTTCACCTTGCAAAATCTGACTGCCTTCATGTCCTTCCAGAAAGACCATCACCATGCAGTCTGGAGTCTTGTATTTTCCCATATGTAGACAAGGGCATTTTAGTCTGACAAATCAAACAACTGAAGCCTGTGTTCCACACCATGACTTCTTGGGTTATTCTAAGGTTGATTTGTTTTGAGATAGGTCATGACTCATTTTCTGAGACTTCCATGGAAATTTATTATTATATTAGACTGTATCAGTTTTTATAGAAATTTACTTGGAAAGAACCAATTCTGTAAGTACACTCAAGAAAATGGATTGTGGAATCAATTAGTAATATAGGCAATCACCCATGTTCATGGCTGCCGTATTCACTATAGCCATGATACAGAAACGGTTTAAATATCCATCAGATAATGAATGGATAATGATCATGAGGTACATTTATACCATGGGATACTATTCATCTGCTAAGCAAAATAATGTTATGAAGATTGTAGATAAATGGATCATTGAGAAGCAAATGTTCTTCATATGGTAACCCACAAATTAAGACAAACATTTCTTATTTTCCTTAGTTTGTAGACATTAGCTTTGAATCTTGAGTTATGTGTGTTTAAGTTGGAATACTTCTATAAAATATGAGACATAGGATTAAGAGTCTTGTGATAGAGCACAGTCATTTAAGGATTAAAGGAAATAATGGAAAGTGGTGAATTAAACTATGTTGAGGGGATGGAGGAGAGAATATGAGAAGAGTTAATAATACTAAGTACCAATTAAAAAGACTTCATGGAAACATATTAATGAAAAATTTTAGAAACTTTATTTTCTATCTCTATCTTACACACACAATGGGGAGAGAGCAACCAGAGACAGAGACAGAGAGACAGAGAGAGAAGTGGTTAGAGGGAGAGTAAGAGAGCAGATATTCTTTGTAATATATCATCACTCAGCTACTGAGTTCTGTAGGATGTCTGTCCATTAAATGTGACATTATAGAAGTTTCATCACAGTCTTCATTTCCATATTTCTCATATATAGATCACATTGTCCTAGAACAAAGGACATTCAAAATCCTGCTCAATGCACTAATATCTCTGTGGACTGGATTAGTGGGATCAAAGACTGGGTTCTCCTTGAGACTATTGATTACCTAAGGAAAAAGCAATTGGATATCCATGGGATATCATAATATTTATTATTATTAATATTATTGTTATTATTATTTACTAATTCACTTTATATCCCATTCATTTCCTCTTTATTTTTCTTTCTTTATTAGATATTTTCTTTATTTACATTTCAAATGTTATCCAGTTTCCTCCTTTCCCCTCTGAAAATCCCCTAGCCCTTCTCCCCTCCCCCTGCTCCCCAACCCATTTACACCCATTTGCTGTCCTGATATTCCCCTATACTGGAGCATAGAACCTTCTCAGGGCCTAGGGCCTCTCCTCCCATAGATGACTGACTAGGCCATCCTCTGATATATGTATAGCTAGAACCAGAAGTTCCACCATGTGTTTTCTTTTATTTGCAGTTTAGTTCCAAGGAGCTCGTGGGTACTGGTTAGTTCATATTGACGTTCCTCCTATATGGAGCTTCAGACAACTTCTGCTTCTTGGGTAATTCCTTCATTGGGGACCTTGTGCTCTGTCCAATGCATGATTGTGAGCATCTATTTCTGTATATGCCAGGCACTGGCAGAGGCCCTCAGGAGACAGCTATATCAGGCTCCTGTCAGCAGGCTCTTGTTGGCATCTGCCATAGTGTCTGGGTTTGGTGGTTGTTTATGGGATGGATCCCCAAGTGGGGCAGTCTCTGGATNGTCATTCCTTCAGTCTCTGCTCTGAACTTTGTCTCTGTAACTCCTTCCATGGGTATTTTGTTCCCACTTCTAAGAAGGATTCTAAGCTTCTGGCCTAATATCCACATATCAGTGAGTGCATATCATGTGTGTTCTTTTGCGATTGGGTTACCTCACTCAAGATGATATCCTCAAAATCCATCAATTTGTTTAACAATTGCATAAATTCGTTGTTTTTAATAGCTGAGTTGTACTCTATTATATAAATGTACCACATTATCTATATCCATTCTTCTATTGATGGACATCTGTGTGCATTCTAGCTTCTGACTATTATAAATAAGCCTTCTATGAACATAGTAGAGCATGTGATCTTATTACATGTTGGAGCATCTTCTGAGTATATTCCAGAAGTGGTATTGCTGTATTTTTCAGTAATACTATGTCCAGTTTTTCCAAGGTACTGCCAAACTGATTTCTAGAGTGGTTGTATCAGCCTGAAATCTCACCAGCAATGGAGGAGTGTGCCTCTTTATCCACACCCTTGCCACCATCTGCAGTCACTTGAATTTTTGATCTCAGCCATTCTGACTGATGTGAGGTGGAATCTCAGGGTTGTTTGATTGCATTTCCATGATGATTAAGGATGTTGAACATTTTTTTAGGTGCTTCTTATCCATTTGGTATTCTTCAGTTGAGAATCCTTTGTTTAGCTTTGTACCCCATTTTTAATAGGGTTATTGGGTTCTCTGGAGTCTAACTTCTTGAATTTTTTGTATATATTGGATATTAGTCCCCTATCAGATTTAGGATTGGTAAAGATCTTTTCCCAATCTGTTAGGTGCCTTTTTGTCTTATTTAAAGTGTCCTTTGTCGTACAGAATTGTTGCAATTTTATGAGGTTCAATTTGCTAATTCTTGATCTTACAGCACAAGCCATTAGTGTTCTGTTCAGAAATTTTCCCCCTGTGACCAGATGTTTTAGACTCTTCCCCACTTTATCCTCTATAAATTTCAGTGTCTCTGGATTTATGTGCCGGTCTTTGATTGACTTGACTTGAGCTTTGTACAAAGAAATAAGACTGGATCAATTCAGCTGGGCGTGGTGGCTCACGCCTTTAATCCCAGCACTCGGGAGGCAGAGGCAGGTGGATTTCTGAGTTCGAGGCCAGCCTGGTCTACAGAGTGAGTTCCAGGACAGCCAGGGCTACACAGAGAAACCCTATCTTGGGAAAAAAAGACTGGATCAGTTCGAATTCTTCTACATGCTAACCCCCAGTTGAGCCACCACCATTTGCTGAAAATGCTGCCATTTTTCCACTGGATGGTTTTAGCTCCTTTGTCAAAGATCAAGTGACTGTAGGTATGTGTGTTCATTTCTGGGTCTTCAATTCTATTCCATTGATCTACCTGCCTGTGACTGTACCACCACTACCATGCAGTTTTTATCTGAACTGCTCTATAGTATATCTTGAGGTCAGAGATGGTGATTCCACCAGAGGTTCTTTTATTGCTGAGAATATTTTCTGTTATCCTGGGTTTTTTGTTATTCCAGTTGAATTTGCAATTTGCCTTTCCTAACTCTGTGAAGAATTTAGTTGGAATTTTGAATGGGATCTCATTGAATCTGTAGATTGCTTTTGGCAAGATAGTCATTTTTACTACATTAATACTGCCAATCCATGAGTATGGGAGGTCTTCCTGAAATCTTCTGAGATCATCTTCAATTTCTTTCTTCAGAGACTTGAAGTTCTTATCATATATATCTTTCACTTGCTTAGTTAGAGTCACAGCAAGGTGTTTTATATTACCTGTGACTATTGTGAAGGGTGTTGTTTCCCTAATTTCTTTCTCAGCCTGTGGAGAGGAAAGCTACCGATTTGTTTGAGTTCATTTTATATTCAGCTACTTCACTGAAGTTGTTCATCAGGTTTAGGAGTTCTCTGGTCGAATTTTTTGGAGTCATTTATATATAGTATCATATCATCTGCAAATACTAATATGTTGACTTCTTCCATTCCAATTTGTATTCCTTTGATTTCCTTTTTGTCTAATATTTCTGGCTAGGATTTCAGGTAATACATTGAATAGGTAGGGAGAGAATAGGCAGCATTGTCTAGCCCCTGATGTTAGTGGGATTGCTTCAATTTTCTCTCCATTTTGTTTGATGTTGGCTACTAGTTTGCTGTATATTGCATTTATTATGTTTAGGTATGGGCCTTGAATTCTTGAATTGGTGTTGGATTTTGTCAAATGCTTTCTCAGCATCTANTGAGATGATCATGTGGCTTTTTTCTTTGAATTTTTTTATATAGTTGCTTATGTTGGTGTATTTCCGTATATTGAACTATCCTTAGAGACATGGGATGAATCCTCCTTGATCATGATGGATGATCATTTTAATGTGTTCTTGGATTGGGTTTGTGAAAATTTTATTGAGTACTTTTGCATGGATATTCATAAAGGAAATTGGCCTGAAGTTCTCTTTCTTTGTCGTGTCTTTGTGTGGTTTAGGTGTCAGAGTAATTGTGGCTTCATAGAACTAATTGGGTAGAGTACCTTCAGTTTCTATTTTGTGTACTATTTTGAGGAGTGTTGGAATTGAGTCCTCTTTGAAGGTCTGATAGAACTCTACACTAAACCCAGATAGTGCTGGGGTTATTTTGCTTGGGAAACTTTCTATTTCTTCAGTGGATATGAGACAGTTTAGATCATTAATCTGAGCCTTATTTGACTTTGGCATGTGGTATCTGTGTAAAAAATTGTCCATTTCATCCAGATTCTCCAGTTTTGCTGAGCATAGGCTTTTGTAGTAGGATCTTGTGTGTTTCTGCGTCATGCTACAGGCGCCTTGTCTGCGTGGCAGAAAACACCTTGGACTGGGTTCGTACTGAATAGCTAAACTTCCTAAAATAGAGATGAGCTGCAAGAAAGAACATTATTTATTAATTTCACACAGGAGAACCCAACCCTCTCCCGCATGTCCCATTGTCTCTGCTGTGTGTCTCTCAATGTCGCATGTCTCAATCTCAATGGCTCAATGGCGTGCGGTCCGGTCCTCAGCAGAGCTGTGTCCAGAAGGCGGGTCCAATCGAGTGGGCGGTGACGACATTGGTGGTTGGTCTGGGCGATGAGTGGGCGTTGACAGTGGGCGGTCTGAGGACGCTGTATTCCGGCTGATCTGCTGTATTCCAGCTGATCTGGGGAGCAACTCTTAGCGTGTCTGTAAGGGGCACAATACCATGCTTAGAGGGAGTTGCCAGTGGAGGCGGGCGAGACCCAACAGGATCTGATAATTTTTTTTGGATTTTCTTATCTTCTGTTCTTATGTCTCCCTTTTCATTTCTGATTTTGTTAATTAGGATACTGTTCCTGTCCCCTTAGTTACTGTGGCTAAGTGTTATCTAGTTTGTTGATTTTCTCCAAGAGCTAGGTCCTGGTTTGGTTGATACTTTTTTTACTTCTTTTTATTTCGACTTGGATGATCTCAGCCCTGAGTTTGATCATTTCCTGCCATCAGCTCCACTTAGGAGAATTTGCTGTTCTAGAGCTTTTAGGTGTGCTGTCAAGCTGGTAGTTATACTCTCTCCTGTTTCTTTCCAGAGGCACTCGGAGGTATGAGTTTTCCTCTTAGGACGGTTTTCATTGTGTGCCATAAGTTTGGTTATGTTGGGGCTTCATTTTCATTAAACTCTAGAAAGTCTTTTATATCTTTCTTTATTTCTCCCTTGACCAAGTTATCATTAAGAAGAGTGTTGTTCAGCTTCCAAGTGTACGTAGGGTTTCTAATATTTATGTTGTTATTAAAGAGCAGCCTTAGTCTGTGGTGATCTGATAAGGTGCATGGGGTTATTTCAATATTTTTGTACCTGTTAAGGCCTGTTTTTTGACAGATTAGATGCTTAATTTTGGAGAAGGTACAATGAAGTCCCACAAAGAAGATAAATCCTTTTGTTTTAGCATAAAATGTTCTATAGATATCTGATAAATCCATTTGTTTCATATCTTCTGTTAGTTTCACTGTGTCTCTGTTTAGTTACAGAGACACAATGGATCTGTCCATTGACAAGAGTGTGGTGTTAAAGTCTTCCACTCTTATTGTGTGTAGTGCAATGTGTGCTTTGTGCTTTACTAAAGTTTCTTTGATTAATGTGGATACCCTTGCTTTTGGAGCATAGATGTTCAGAATTAAGAGTTCATCTTGGTAGATTGTACCTTTGATGAGTATGAAGTGTCCCTCTTTGTCTTTTTTGAGAACTTTAAGTTGAAAGTTTATTTTATTCAGTATTAGAATGACTACTCTAGCTTGTGTCTTGGGATTATTTGCTTGGAAAATTTTTTCCAGCCTGTTAATCTAAGTTAGTATCTGTCTTTGTCCCTGAGGTGGGTTTCCTATATGCAGCAAAATGTTGGGTCATGTTTATATATCCATTCTTTAGTCTATATCTTTTATTGGAGAATTGAGTCCTTTGATTTTAAGAGATATTAAGGAAAAGTAATTGTTGCCTCCTGTTATTTTTGTTGTTAGAGTTTAGAAGTTAATGTGGCTATCTTCTTTTAGGTTTGTTGAAAGATAACTTTCTTGCTTTTCCTAGAGTGTACAAAAAGTCCCAGAGATTCACCAGAGAGAAAATCAGATGTCTCCTTGTGTTGTAGTTTTCCCTTTAATATCTTTTGAAGGTCTGGATTTGTGGGAAAATATTGTATAAATTTGGTTTTGTCATAGAATCTTTGGTTTTTTTCATCTATGGTAATATAGAGTTTTGCTGGGTATAGTAGCCTGTGTTGGCATTTGTGTTCTCTTTGGGTATGAATGACCTCTGTCCTGGATCTTCTGGCTTTCATAGTCTCTGGTAAAAATTCTGGTATGATTCTAATAGGTCTGCCTTTATATTTTACTTGACCTTTTTCCCTTACTGCTTTTAATATTCTATCTTTATTTACTGCATTTAATGTTTTGATTATTATGTGACAGGAGGAATTTCCTTTCTGGTCCAATTTGTTTGGAGTTCTGTCAGCTTCTTTTTCTTTTTTTTTTTAAGTTTTATTTATTTATTATATATAAGTACACTGTAGCTGTCTTCAGACACTCCAGAAGAGGGAGTCAGATCTCGTTACAGATGGTCGTGAGCCACCATGTGGTTGCCAGGATTTGAACTCAGGACCTTTGGAAGAGCAGTCGGGTGCTCTTACCCGCTGAGCCATCTCACCAGCCCTCTGTCAGCTTCTTGTATGTTCATGGGCATCACTTTCTTTAGGTTAGGGAAGTTTTCTTGTATAATTTTGTTGAAGATATTTACTGGCCATTTAAGTTGAAAATATAAATTCTCATCTATACATATTATCTTAACTTTTGGTCTTCTCATTGTGTCCTGGATTTCCTGGATGTTTTGAGTTAGGATCTTTTTGCATTTTGCATTTTCTTTGATTGTTGTTCTTTGATTGTTGTGCCCATGTTTTCTATAGAATCTTCTGCATCTGAGATTGTCTCTTCTATTTCTTTTATTCTGTTGATGATGCTTGCATCTATGGCTCCTGATTTCTTTCCTAGGATTTCTATCTCCAGTGTTGTCTCCCTTTGTAATTTCTTTATTGTTTCCACTTCCATTTTTAAATCCTGGATGGTTTAGTTCAATTCCTTCACCTGTTTGGTTGTGTTTTCCTGTAATTCTTTAATGGGTTTTTGTGTCTCTTCTTTAGGGCTTCTACACGTTTACCTGTGTTCTCCTGTAATTCTTTAAGGCATTTTTGTGTTGCCTCTTTAAGGTCTTCTACCCGCTTAGCTGTGTTCTGTATTTCTCTAAAGGAGTTATTAATGTCCCTCTTAAAATCCTCTACCAGTATCATGACATATGATTTTACATCCAAATCTTGCTTTTCAGTTGTGTTGTGGTATCAAGGACTCGCTATGTTGGGAGTACTGGGTTTTCATGGTGCCAAGTAGTCTTGGTTTCTGTTGGTAAGATTCTTGCATTTTCCTGTTGCCATCTGGTAATCTCTGGTGTTGGATATTCTTGCTAACTCTGGATGGAACTTGTTCCTCCTGTGGGTCTGTAAGCCTGTGTCAGCACTCCTTGGAGACAGCTCTCTCCTGGCAAGACCAGTGCACAGAGGGTTGCAGAACAGCCATACTACCTGGTTTCAGATGTAGGCCTGTAGGACCCTGTTCCAGCTGCTCTGCTGTTTCTCCAGCCTGTGGGCTCCTGAGTGGACTGACCTTAGAGAGTCACCAGAGAGAAAATAGGGATCTCACCTGAGTCCTAGGGTCATATACTTCCTGGAGGCAAGCTCTCCTCTGGCAGGGAAGGTGCTCAGAGGGCTGAAGATCAGCCCCACCTCCTGGCTGCAGATATAGGCCCGTAGGTCCCTGTTCCATTTGCTCTGCTGTTTCTGCAGCTAGTGTGCTCCTGAGTAGACCTGCCTTAAAGAGTCACTGTAGAGAAATTTAGATGTCCTCATTCTTAATAGCTGAATACTATCCCATTGTATAAATGAACCACATTTTCTGTATCCATTCTTCTGTCTTGGACATCTGGGCTGTTTCCAGCCTCTGGCTATTACAAATAAGTCCACTATGAACATAGTTGAACACATTCCCCTGTGGCAAGATGGTACATCTTTTGGGTACATTCCCAAGAGTGATATAGCTGAGTCTTCCTGTAGATCTGTTTCCAATTTTCTGAGGAACCTCCAAATTGATTCCAGAGTGGTTGTACCAGTTCGAAATCCCACCAGCAATGGAGGTATGTTCCTCTTTCTCTACATCCTCTCTAGCATGTGTTGTCACCTGAGGTTTTGATCTTAGCCATTCTGAATAGTGTGAGGTGCAATCTCAAGGTCATTTTGATTTGCCTTTCTCTAATCTCTAAGGACTTTGAATATTTCTTTAGGAGCCTCTCAGCCATTTGAGATTCCACAGTTGGGAATTTTTGGTTTAGTTCTATACCCTACTTTTTAAGTTGGTTGTTTGCGTTTTTGGTGATTAGCTTCTTGAGTTCTTTATATATTTTAGATATTAGCCCACTAGTTGATGTGGGCTTAGTGAAGAAAATTTTTTTCCCAATGTGTGATGTCTTTGTTTTTTGTAATAGCCTTTAGTATTCATATGTGTAGATGTACCAAATTATTTTTTTATCCATTCTTCTAGGTTGTTTCCAGTTTCTGGCTATTACAAATAAGGTTGCTGTGAACATAGTTGAGCAAGTGTCNTTGTGGCATGGTGGAAGATTTTTTTTGGAATATGCCCAGAAGTGGCATATTGGGTATTGAGGGGGAATAATTCCCAGTGTTTTCAGAAACTACCACTTTGATTTCCAAATTGGTTATAAAGTTTGTACTCCAACCAACAATGGAAGAGTATTTTCCTTGCTTCACATCTTCAACAGTATATGCTGTCACTTGAATTTTTATCTTAGCCATTTTGACCAGTTTCAAATGTAATCCCAGAGATGTTCATTTGCATTTCCGCAATGACTAAGGACTTTGAAATTTTCTTTTTTATTAATCATTTAAATTGTTTACATTTCAAATGATACCCCATTCCCAGTTTCCTCTCCACAAACCCTTCATTCCATTCTCCCTCTCCCCCCTTCTTTGCCTATATGAGGATGCAACTCCAGCCATTCAACCACTCCTGCCTAACTGTTCTAGCATTCTCCTATGCTGGGGCACTGAGTCTCCACAGGACAAATGGCTTTCCCTCCTATGAATGCAAGATGAGGCCATTCTCTGCTACACATGTATCTGAAGGCATGGATCCATCCATGTATACTCTTTGGTTGGTGGTTTAGTCTCTGGGAGTGTTGGGTGGTCCGGTTAGTTGATATTGTTCTTCCTATGGTGTTTCAATCCTCTTCAGCTTAATTAGCTCTACCAATGGGGTACCCATGCTCAGTCTGATGGTTGCCTATGAGTATCTGCATCTGTATTGTTCAGGTGCTGGCAGAACCTTTAAGGGATGAGCAAGTGCTTCTTGATATCCCAAATAGTCTGGTGTTTGTTGTCTGCAGATGTAATGGTTACATAGGTAGGGCAGTCTCTGGATGGCCTTTCCTTCAGTCTCTGCTCCATTTTTTGTCCCTATCTTCCCTTTGGACAGGTACAATTATGGGTTGAAAATTTATAGATGGGTGTGCGGCCCCATCCCTCACCTGGGGTTGTGATTATCTACTGAAGGTGCTTTCTATAGGTTACATGTCCCCTTTGTTTGGTATTCTAGCTAAAGTCATCCCTGTTGGGTCCTAGGATCCTCTCACTTCCCTGGCATCTGGGAATTTCTTGTGACCACCTCCAGTTCCCCATCCCTTGCTGCTACATATTTCTATGCAATTTCCTGACCCTTTGTACTTCTCTCGTGTCCCTTCCCTTAACTGATCACCCTTTGTCCCTCCCCCCACCTTTCTCCCTCCCAGGTCTTTCCCTCCCTCGGTCTCCTGTGATTATTTTGTTATCCCTTCTTTGTAGGATTGAAGCATGCATACATTGGTCTTCTTTATTCTTAAACACCACATGATTTGCGAGTTGTATCATGGGTATTCTACGCTTTTGGACTAATATCCACTTGTCAATGAGTACAGACCATGTGTATTTTTTGTGTCTTCATTACCTCAGTTAGGATGATATTTTCTAGTTCCATCCATTTGCCTGCAAATTTCATGAAGTCAGTGTTTTGATTATTCTTAACAATAAAAGAACATCTGGGAGAATCACCATGGGCCAGCACTTATTCCTGACAGTATTAATGGTACTCTGATACTCTGTTATTCTTATTGACTACCATAACAGTCCTGTGAGAGGCTCTACCCAGCAGGTGCCTGAAACATGCAGATACCTACAGCAAATTGCTGGATAGAGGTTGGGGACTCATATGGAAGAGTTGGGGGAAGGTTTGAAGGCCCTCAGTAGGATAGAATCTCTACCAGAAGAACACCAGTGAAAGTAGAAAGACTATGGCAGTTAAGAATAAGTGGTCACGATCTTTGCTCCTGTGCTCTGCCAGAGAAGTGACACAGCTTCTGGGAAGGATCCCGTTTCTGGTTCCAGTCATCCAGCACCTTTCCTGCCCGAGGAGGGGTGTCTGCCCGGGAGGAGTTTCCGGGCCTGAACCAGATCCCGTTTCTGGTTCCAGTCATCCAGCACCTTTCCTGCCTAAAGAGGGGTGTCTGCCTGGGAGCAGTCTCAAGGCCTGAACCGGTAGGAGAGCCATCTTTGCTCCTGTGCACTGCCAGGGAGAGGGCAGTCTGCAGAAGTGACACAGCTTCTGGGAGGGGTCCCGTTTCTGGCTCCAGTTACCCAGCTCCTTTCCTGCCGGAGGAGGGGTGTCTGCCCAGGAGGAGTCTCAAGGCCTGAGCGGGAAGGAGAGCCATCTTTGCTCCTGTGCTCTTCCAGAGAAGCAATACAGCTTCTGGGAAGGATCCTGTTTCTGGTTCCAGTCATCCAGCACCTTTCCTGCCCAAGGAGGGGTGTCTGCCTGGGAGCAGTCTCAAGGTCTAAACCGGTAGGAGAGCCATCTTTGCTCCTGTGCACTGCCAGGGAGAGGGCAGTCTGCAGAAGTGACACAGCTTCTGGGAGGGGTCCTGTTTCTGGCTCCAGTCACCCGCACCTTTCCTGCCCGAGGAGGGGTGTCCACCCGGGAGGAGTCTCAAGGCCTGAGCCTGAAGGAGAACCATCTTTGCTCCGGTTCACTTGGGCTCCAGTCTGTGCTAGCAAGAGTGTGGACTGCAGAAGCTACACAGCTTCAGGACAAACAGAAGCAACCTAATTTCTGGGACAGACCCTGTTTCAGACCCCAGAAATTTGGGCACCTTCC